>NC_090222.1:37630000-37797500 GCF_024489055.1 Chanodichthys erythropterus | reverse complement strand
AATTTATCAGGTGATTGAGCCCTATTGAAGAGGCATGTCGTTTCCATTACCTTAACTGTTTTTCCTCAATGGTTTGACCTCATGCTTTGAATGAGCTTCTGTCTCAAGTGGTTTATATGAAACAAATTACACTTAGAATGTGATCAATGAAAGAAGTCAAACATGATTTCAGGCATTTGGTGACGTCCTCTCCTGTAATCTAATGAGTATTTGTTGTCCAGTTATGCACATCTCAGCTGGGAAGCGGTAAATTAATGTTTATTGAGTTTATTGAATGAATGTTTACTGATACTATTGAATGTATTTTATTTCATAAGGAGTCTAATGCTGTGTAGCTCGGCATAAAACAATGAATACTAAATGATGTTTGTTTACAGATATTCTTATATTAAGCAAGAAGCCCATAAAGTCACAGCAAAAGTACTAAACTATGTGGAAAATATCTGTGTAACTTGCATCTATCTAATTAACTAAATGTTAACACTTTACAATCCCACTTTATATTAAGTGGCCTTAACTGCTATGCACTTACATTTAAATTAATCATTTGATACAATGCACTTATTGTGTACATGTTTTTACATTGCACTTATATTTTAAAAACACCTGCATGTAATTACATCTGTAATTAAGTTCTGTAATTACATTTATAATTACACTGTTAACCCATCCCTTAACCCTTACCCCTATCCTTAAACCTAACCATACCACCAAAGCTTTCCCTAACCTTACCCATATCCCACCTCAATAGTAGCAAAAGAGTTTTGCAATTCAATATGAACCCAATAAGTACATATGTACTTATTTTTTAATGTAAGTACATAGTAGTTAAGGCTACTTAATATAAAGTGGGACCCTATTCATGAATAGTTAAATGTATACACTAACATTAACACTGAGCAGTACATCTGTTACAATGTTAGTTCTGTCAGGACCACTATCATCAAAGATGATTACAATTAGCATATAGTTTAAATTATTAGTTGTATGGTTCTGTTCTGGGCAAGAAGTCCTTGCCCATCCATGCAGCCTTGCATAAATAAGAGCAGGGATAGCAGTGATAACTCCCTAGGGTAAACAGAACTGAACCAACATAAATGTGTTGCAGATATCATTAATGTTCAATAATTTAATGTAACGACATTAAATTTGAAGAGGACTATCAGAAGGCCAAGTCCTGACTAGATGAGTGGAGGAGCTGCCGCTGAGGGAGGGTAATTAGCTCCTGAGTAATGCGGTAAAGCTACTGATAATACTAAATGGACCTTATATACAGGGATGCTGTAATAGGCATTGTACTCCTATAGGTAGATGTGGATCAGCTGAGAGTCAGCTGATGTGACCTGCCAGAACAAACACTATGCTTGATTTAATGAAAATACAATTGTTAATTGTTAGTTCATGTTAGCTGGGGGTCCATTAAATAATATTAACAGATACTAGCAGATATTAACAGAACTTCTGACATTTATTAAGATTAATAAATGCTTTAGATTTTTGTTTTATTGTTAGTTCATGTTAACTAATGTAGTTATCAAATGGAACCTTATTGTAAAGTGTTACTATTAATTCACATCACATCACTCATCACATATCGCATCACTCATCACATCATTCATCATTTCACACTATATCACATCACTCATCACATCATATCACACTATATCGCATCACATGACTCATCACATCACATATCACATCACTCATATGACTCATCACATCACTCATCATATCACTCATCACATCACATCACATGACTCATCACATCACATAACACCAGTGATGGGAATAACGGCGTTATAAATAAACAGCGTTACTAACGCCGTTACTTTTTTCAGTAACGAGTAATCAAACAAATTTTTCTCCTGTTACAATGCTGTTACTGTTACTGACAAAAAAAAAATGCAGCGTTACTCAGCCTATAATTGAGCTCCCTGAAGCGGTTTTCATCAGAGTAGCCTATCTCTCAGCCATAGGACCTGCAAAGTTTTTTCTCTGGTGTGTGTTGGGGTTAGACATACACAAATATAATTTTAAACTGATAATAATGTACGATGCGCAGTGTGTGTTTCTGTCAGAGCATGCGAGCGAAGTGCAAGCTCAAACCAGAATACCCTTTTTGATGCTTGATCGAAAATATGTGAAATAAGTTTTTTTTTCTAGTCGACTAGTAGTTGTTCATTTAAGCCATTAGTTGACTAATCACATTTATATTAATTTAATTTCTTTAATATTGGAGAGAATAAACCATAATAATGAGCGTTTACATAATATAGGCTATATAGCACTCAAGTGCATGCATAATTGCCATAAAGAACCAGCAAAGTAATGATTATGAATGTGACAAAAACAGCAAGGAGACATTTTGATTGTTTATTAATAAAGTAATGTTTTCTGAATCGGTGTCAGCTGCAAAGATGAAGTTGACATTGCTGACTCTCATCATCTGCTCATACTGGACACGCCTAGAGAGAGAATGCACATTTCATTCGGATTAGGCTACATAATCAGAGTAGCCTCTTTCTTTTCATTTTTAGATATTTCAAGCTTTCTATAGATATATTTCTCATGTCTGCGAGGCAAGCAGCCTATACGCTGAGTTTCGGTACATTTAGCCTATAAGGCGCGCTCCAGTTCACGTGCCAGTGATCGCGCTGGCGCCTCCATGTCATGATTTTATTGTCTGCTATATTTGCTTCTTATTTATTAAATCCAGGCAACTGGTTGATGAAACATTGATTAAAAATAAGATACAATTTTTACGAAAAGAAATTCACTTTAAAGAAAGGCTTTCTACAAAGCAAAACTTCAAGTGGTCAAAATCATGTCTGACCCACTCCATGTCTCCTGATAAACTGCGCATCTTATGATGCATCTTACTCATGCTGTTCACTTTTCATAATCAAATAAATGGATTTAAAACATAACATAGGATTTATATTTATTAAACATAAATATGAAACCAACACAGTACAGAGAAATTTCATGTCGTGAGCAAGAGCGGACCATGAGTCATGAGTCGGATCAAGAATAATTTATTCTTAGACTTATATTAAATATTGGGGGCATTCAATTTATTTGGCATATTTTTATTTTTTATTTTCTAACAAAATTAACGAAATAGTTACTTTCCCTGGTAATTACTTACTTTTATAATGATGTAACTCAGTAACTAGTAACTATAACTAATTGCTTTTTTAACGTGCCCAACACTGCATATCACATCACTCATTACATCATATAACATCACATGGTTCTGATGCTCTGTATTGTGTTAATTTCTGATGCACACTTCTTGTTGTTCTTCTCTGTAGGTGCTCTACCATCTTTTTGAGGAGTATTCCAGTGTGGGTACGATCACTGTCACAGATGTGTTTCTGGGTATCGTGTGTTTCCTGGTGGTGTCGTTGGGTGGTATCGTGGTGGGCGCCATCTACGGCATCCTGGCAGCCTTCACTTCACGGTTCACCTCGCATACTCGTGTCATCGAGCCTCTGTTTGTCTTCCTCTACAGCTACATGGCTTACCTGTCCGCCGAGGTGTTCCATCTCTCCGGCATCATGGCGTAAGTTACCACTTCTGTAGAGCTGCTTTATAGTTGAATTGAGTTAGTTTCATAATTGATGAACTAAACTGAATCAACCTTGTACTAAATTGAGCTGAATAATTACTAGGGATGCACCGACAGGATTTGTTTAAACAAAAAAAAAAAACTATTGGCCAAATCCAATATCGATATTGTCACTTGCTCACTTATTTAAACTTTTACCATTAAAATATATTTCTAGATAAAGATTAAAGAAAGCTAATAAATTAGCAGTTCAAAAACACAATGATTGAGGTATACTAGCTAGTTTATCGCTGTATCATCAAAACATGGATTGGATCCATTTAACATTCAACAGGCCAACATTATTAGAGAGGCACAAAGTAAGAAAACAAAACATGACAACCTTCAGATGTTATTTTTGCTCAAACTATATTTTGTACAGTTTACTTTTCTTTTTTTTGGCAACTATTTAATTATTTTACCCAAGGAAAAACTTTGAATGCAGCAGACATGATACAACTCAGTGCCTTTTTCACGCAGTTGATCAAAAATCGTTTGATAAAAATTGGCCTATAAGTATCAGTAGCTGATGCAGCATGAATACAGCTGAATTCATGTTATAATTAAAGAATTTTGCTAAATTAATACTTTCATTACCGTGAAGTTATTACTTTTTGCTGGAAAATTGACATTTTTATTTGAAATAACATGCACAGATTGATAATGTTTAATGTTTCTGGAACATGCATCAAGAATGTAAATGTTAATATTTTATGTTGATTTATGCGTTTAATTTCTTTAATATTTGAATGTAGTTGTAAGCGTCGGATGCCTTTTGCAGAAGACTCCAGAATTGCACAAGAGCTTTTTCTGTTTCTGACTAAATGATAAAATCAATAAACAGGGCCAGATGAAACTGGTCAGGGCTGCTATTTCTCCAGTTTGAAAGCATCCAGTGATTTAACAGCTTGTCGCCGATACTTGATATATTGTCTAAAGGCATTTGGATTCACTGCGTCTGCACGGCTCATAAGTAAAAGGCTGTCAGAGCTCGGTCAATACTTCTGTGCTGAAGATGGCTCTCGGTTATGACCTGGTGACGGTTGAATGGATGATAAAAAGAGTCTGAGGCCTAGAGATGGAGCAGTAATTCACTATGTGTCTCAAAGTTAGCAACACCTTTCTGCCTCTTACAACAAAACAATTAAAAAAGGATAGTTTTGAATAGGGCTGGGCAGTACAGGTAATAATTTTTTAACTTCAAATGTGACATATATATAATGTTACAAATGATTTATTTAAAATAAATGCTGTTCTTTTGAACGTTCTATTCATCAAAGAATCCTGAAAAAAAAAAAAAAGTTTCACAGTTTCCACAAAAAAAATATTAATCAGCACAACCGTTTTCAACATTGATAATTATAGGAGTCCCAGAGGAGGACAGGTTATGTTCTGTATGTGATTTATGTTTGGCGGTGGATGAATTTCATTTTATGTTTTATTGCCCACTGTACAACAATTTAAGAATTGATTTGTATAATATGATGCAACAGAAAAATCTGGATCTGTTTTGGCTGGCTGAAGGTGAAATTATGTTTTGGTTATTTGAAAATGAATTTTTTTGTATGGCAACCTTTGTTGAGAAGGCATGGACATTAAGACTTTGTATCCTGAGATGAGGTGATTTAGTTGTGATTATGTCAGGATATTGTGGCTTATTATATTGTTTTATTGTATTTAATAATACAATTTTGATGGACATCTTTCCTAATGACTGAATAGTGTCATATAAGCCCAAGCAGGCTGGGCACCATGAGTGCATGACTCTTAAATAAAAATATTCATTCATTCATTCATTCATATAGGAAATGTTTCCTGAGCAGCAAATCATTATATTACAATTATTTCTGAAGGATCATGTGACACTGAAGACTGGAATAATGATTCTGAAAATTCAGCTTTGATCACAGAAATAAATTACATATTACAGTTTATTCACAAAGAAAACAGTTATTTGAAATTGTAATAATATTTCACAGTAGTACACTTTTTCTGTATTTTTGATCAAATAAATTCAGTCTTTGTGAAGTCATAAATTCAGTCTTTGTGAAGTCAGAAATTCAGAATTGTGAGGTATAAACTCAAAATGACCTTTTTTATTATTTTATTCTGTGGGTTCAGAGAACTGTCATTTTCTGCCAACAGATAGGCTCCGTCATTGCTGTTTGAAAACACCAAAATGATCTATTTGGCAGATGCTTTCATCCAAAGTGACTTACATATCAGTTTATTTATCTGGAAATGGCGCTAGCAATACTAATGTCATTCCCAGATATACGTCAGTTTCTGAAATACGCAATGGTGCAACTTGGACAGATCATTTATCACTGATGATGTGTCAAAGTTGCACCATTGGGTGTTTCAGAAACCTACTGTATATCTGGAAATGACATTAGCATGCCACTATCTGTTCTTTGAGCTACAGGACTGATATTTATTCATGCATTTGCTTTGACATGACTAAAAAGGGTACATTTCGTCTCTTGTTTAACCCCGAAAAAAACCTTTTATTAAAAAAAACATAAGACATGAGGACACCACACGGCCTTGAATGGTGTATTGCTCTTATTGTTCTAAATGGCATATTTCTTTTGTTTTTGAGATGTGAAATATCTTTTTATGCAAAACGTTACTCCTAAAGGCACGCCTCAGTGTGGTTACAGGAAATGTTGTGACAAAAAGAGGAACTAATGACAGAGGAGGAGCCGCCTCACGAGCACAGGAGTCAAAATGATCAACTCCTGATAACGTGATCCCAATCAGATGTGAACTGCATCAGTAAGCATTCACAGGAACTACGTAAATTTAACTGTGTATTATAGCAGGTCATACATTGAACAGGTGGCGATAGTTAGCACTTCCATAATACTCTGGTTGCTGCAGTTGACTTTAACACTTTCGACTATAGGTGGAATTAGTTCCTCACACTTTGAGATAAATGAGGGGAAATTGAGATGTTCTCTGTCAAGGGCGTATGCTAATGTATTTTGATGAATTATTAAAAGTTATGCAAATTGCTGGTGTGGGGCAAAATTCAAGGTCCTGTCAAAATTCAACCACACTTGGACCCCAGAGTTCAACGGCCTGTAGGGCTGGGCGATAAATTGGAATTATGACCGAAATATATGATTCTTATATTAATTCACAAAGTAATAATAATAATAATACTACTACAATATTATGCATTAATAAATTGTATTATTAGGGGCCAAGCACTGAAGGTGCAATTGTATTGTATCCGTTAGTTTTCTTATTATTCTTCTGCTTCTTCTTCTGCTCTGATAGTCTATGGCAGCCCATAAAACTGTATGGTAAAAAGTTGTGAAATTTGGCACACTGATAGAGGTCAGTCCAAACATTCCCCACTGCAAATTTGGAGTCTCTAACTCAATCTCTCTGGTGCCACCAACTGTCCAAAGTTTCACTTACATTTATGCTAATAACTTTTGAACCATAATTAGAACAAAATATTTTTTTCCTCTTATTTCTTGGCTTAAGATGATTTGATTGCATCCTATGACATAATTTTCCATCAAAACTGGCAAAACGTTTTCAAAATTTTTTTGATAAACCCAACTAATAATGCGCAAATGAATTTGCCAAGAGCATGCCAAATTGGATGCGAGCCTATATATGTACACAACGCTTTAATGTATTCAGACTAAACTTGGTACATGTCATCCCAAGCATGACCTGAGGCTACGTTTAGCGTTTCGGCACAGCGCAACCTACAGGTCAGGAGATATGAAAAATTGCCTTTTTTGCTTAAATCTTCTGAATGGTTTGCCTAAAAAAATTATATAAGTGCTCTCGTCAGATTCAGAGTCTAATGATATCCAATTTTTCCATATTGGCCATTTTGAATGTTGTAGTAAATGCTGTATATAAAAGTTATGTTTACATTCATTCTCAAGGTCTAATGCATTCCAAACATGGAATGCATTTCATTCCCCATTAATGGTATGAAATGAATATTGTGATAAACATCAATAATGAATGAAATGGAAAAAAACACTGTGAAAAACGTTTTTGGCCATATCACGCAGCCCAAACTGGCTGACCAAAATGCCTTTCAAGCCGTCCTGGTTTGTCCGATCAGATCATTAACCTAGGCGATTCTTCTGCTTCCAGGCTAATAGCGTGTGGTGCCGTCACGCGTCCCTACGTAGAGGCCAACATATCCCATAAATCCCACACCACCATCAAGTACTTCTTGAAGATGTGGAGCAGTGTGAGCGACACGCTCATCTTTATCTTCTTGGGAGTGTCGACAGTGGCCGGGCCACACCGCTGGAACTGGACCTTCGTCATCATGACCGTCATTCTCTCTCTGGTGGCTCGTGTTCTGGGTGAGTAAAGAGAGACACCACAGTTCGTGTGACATCCTGAAATGGATTTACAGGAATTATTCACTAGATTTCACTAGTATAACTCACAGCTTATATGTAGTATGACTCAAAACAGTATTGCGATTGTGTGTTTGCGTCATGGGTTCAGTGAAGGTCCACCATCTTTAAGTAGTTCTGAACTAATTTTAAAATACTACTTTTATATTAATTAATGTTATTACCATTTTCCTAATTATTACTGTTTGCCTAATTAAAGAAACAGTTCTGTTCGATTAATGCCCTAAGGATTTGAATGTTGGCACACTTTTCACTTGAGTTTAATTAAACATTTTGTTTCATCCAAAGGTGTTGTCGGCTTGACCTTCATCATCAACAAGTTCCGTATCGTGAAACTCACCACTAAGGACCAGTTTATTATAGCTTACGGTGGACTGAGAGGAGCGATTGCCTTCTCCCTGGTCTACCTGCTCAACCCCAATCACTTCCCCATGAGAAACATGTTCCTCACTGCCATCATCACTGTCATCTTCTTCACTGTATTTGTGCAGGTCAGTGTCTAGCAGTAAGACCTTTTCTCTTGTCCATACCATGTATATATGTATATGTGTGTTTTTATATATATTATATTATATTATATTATATTATATTATATTATATTATATTATATTATATTATATTATATTATATTATATTATATTATATTATATTATATTATATTATATTATATTATATTATATTATATTATATTATAATAAACTAATAAACACCCAGTATCCTAGTAATATGCATGCTAATAAGCAGATAGTTAATAGTGTGTATTGGACCCTAAACTAAAGTGTTACCTAAATGTCATATAAATTATGTAAAATATAAAATAAATTAAATAATAAATTATAAAACACACTTTTTTTTTAACTTTAGGAAACAATTTGATTGAATTCAAAAAATAAAAATAACATTCTGAACATCATATTAATAAATGTAAAATATTAAATAAATGAAATGATTAATTATAAAGTCAATGCATGGATAAATTAATGCAATATTGTGTGAAGATGAATGATTACATCTACAGAACCCTAGCACTGATGATTAGGCAAAATATTTGTGGATTTCAGCATAATGAATTTGTCGATGAATTTCTGTGAAATGGATTCAAATATGATCGAATGATTATCTTAAAGGATTAGTTCACTTTGAAATGAAAATTAGCCCAAGCCTTTTCTCACCCTCAAGCTGTTGTAGGTATATATGACTTTCTTCTTTCTGATGAACATAATTACAGAAATATTAATAAATATCCTGATGCATCCAAGCTTTAACGAGCCTAAACGAGAGACTTTCTGCTGATATTTCACGAGTATAAGCAGAACTACTCATCTCTGCGCGTTCCAGACAGGCTGTCAGTCAGTGCAATTACATTGTTGGTGGCAAGGGACTGTGTTTGAGTCTTTAAACCACTCATTCAACTGCACGTTCAAAAACGCTGATTAATTTAAAGAGCGATGTAATGAAACAAGCTGTTGAAATCATTTTAACTTTGAGCACCACTTTATAAGGCTCAGCTGACCAGTAATGTGTCGATGCTAAGGAAGAGATTTCTATCCTTGGACATGACAACCTTTTTTCACGAATTATGTCTCGGCCTAAAGGACAGATGCAGGTAATCGCACGCGCTCAGTCAATCTTGCTCACATTCAATGTCTGTTTAGTGCAAATCTACGGAGCCTCTGTACAAATTACCATAAAGTGTAAAATGAGAAGTACATACCTTACAAAAAAAAAAAAATGCAAATATTACGGTTGCTGCGTTATTTGCAGTCCTCTGCGGTTGGCTCGTAAATAGCGTGGTATTACGATATTGCGGTTATTGCGACAGCCCTAGTGATAGGGTTTAATGAGTATGAGCTGAAGAAAGTGCTTCCATCCACATCCACCCATCATAAATATGTGCTCCAAACAGCTCTGGAAGGGTTAATAAAGGCCTTCTGAAGAGAAACGATGCTTTTGTGTTAAATAAATATCCATATTTTAAGTTAAGTTAAATATCGAGCTTCCCCCAGACTGTATGCCTTCCGTATACAGGTTACGAAGAAGTGTAAACTGGCATCGCGTCAATTACACTTTTTCCATAAGTTTAATAGGGAAGGTGCATGACGTAGAGTAAGCTTTGTGAGCAGCAAGAGTTTTACACTTACACTTTCTGCGTACGTTGAATAAGGAAGGCGGTCTGGCCATATTCGGATTACACCTGGTATTTTAATCCATCTCTTTTGTCCACTTTCAACCACTTCTGTACTGATTTCTTCAAGGGGAGGGTCTATGGGTGGGTAAATGTAAGGGTTTTTCAGATCTTTCAATATAATAGACAAAATATGCTTGTGCAATTTACATATAAATGCGCCCGGAGGCGACAGAAAAACATACAGAGAGCATCAGCTTTCGTTTCTGTTCTGACACCTGAAAGACCTGCGGCTTTTAGTGGCTATTCAACCACAAGTTTACACTACAAAAGCAATCCGGTCGGATGCGTTTTCAGCTACCTCTGGAAGTGGTCGAAAGTGGACAAGCTCGAAACATTTTAGACCCCGTTTACACCTGTATTTAGCGTCGTCCACTTGTGATCCGATCGACCAAAATGCATCTTAATACCAGGTGGAAACAGGGCCAGACTTGTTTATTGAAAAGCCTTACGCCCGATCAGGGTATACTGGGTGGTGGATTATCGAACATTGTATCGTTTATTTGCTTTTGCTGTGAGTGTTTTACACCATTATTCCTTCAGCTGACGGCACTTTGGGAGAGCTGCAGGAGCCCTGAAGGCTTTGAGATATGCATGAGGTGCTGTAAATGGCAGTGGTGAAAGTAACCCTCTTCATTCATGTTTTGAATGATTCATACCGTAACGTGAGTCTTTCTGCGTTTGTGAAAGCAGTGTTATAAAAGAGCAGGACCACCGTAGACTCTGTGTACAGTACACCAAAATGGCCAGATCCAAATCTTAGCATATTTGTTTCTTGGATTTGCTGATGGGGGCTGATGTATCAGAGTTGTTTTAGCATATCTTGAGTGGTTTAGGGTCAATGCATCATCACTCTCCTCAGGTTAATGATGCGAATGGCTTTGCAGCGCTAATCTTCTCACAAGTTTTTGTGGAATATAGTAAATCCCTCACATTTTAATGCCTCACCAAGATGACTCAGCCAGGTGTTAGGTTTCTCTGTGCCACTTTGGAGAATTCATTACAATGGAAGATTCCAGGAAGTTTTCTCTCTATTGTGGAGGCTGCTGGAAGAATGTTGGTCTTCTAGTTTGTGTTCTGGTGTTGAAATCATGTTGGTGTCAGGTTTAAATGGTGTGTCTCTATTCACACATTTAAACAAGGACATAAGGGACGGTCTCAAATTGCGAAGTTTGTGTTACCCTATTTGTGTGTTATGTTCAGGACACACTTCAAAATGTATGACTGCATTAGATTTAATCATAATATCAAACTGAGGCCTTTTTTAAAAGTAAAGACAAAACTTTCTTATGAAATCATAATGAAATAATACTGCATTTACTTTCTTAACTGGATTTTTATTGTTATAATTTTTAAACTGTTATTCAGTTTATCGATGGTAAAAAAAAATGTCTTTGTAAAATGTAAAAAATCTAATGCAGTGAATTAAGTACATTTTTAGGTCATTGGGGTCATTGCCTTTAGGTGCAGACCTGACAATTGTGCTATCCATTTAATTAAAAAAAAAAGAAAAAAGATAATATATATAAATTAATTTTATTTAACATATATATATTTATTTAACATATATATATATATATATATGTTATACCCAAAGTCTTCATACACAACATTTTTTTATATATATATATAATAAATAATAAATAATAAAAAAACCAATAAAATAATAAAAAAATAATTAAATATATATATATATAATTTTTTTTTTTAATTATTTTATTGGTTTTTTATTGTTTCTAATTTTGTTTATATTTGATTTTTTTTTTAATATTTTTTATTTAATATTTGTTTTATATTTATTTTATTTTTTTATTTATATCTTTATTTAATTTCATATTTTTATTTAATTTTATTTTATTTTACTATGCAGTTATATCTATTGCAGTGAGTTTCATCCAGCTTTAGGTGCACTATTTGGGGCCAATGCCTTTTGGGCACAGATCTCGGTTTCTGTTTTGCTTGACAGTTGTGCTTTTATTTTTTTATTTTATTTTATTTTTATTTTTTTTCAATGCAATGCAGTGACTCGTACAATTTTACGTGGACCATTTGGGGCTGCTGCATATGGGTGACGATCTTTTTTTTTTTTTTTCTTGCTGCATAGAGTTTGTGCTTTTCACAGGAAGTGGAAGGTAGAGACAGCTTGCAGTGTCAGATGTGATGGTGCATTTGTTATTGCTGTATGCGGTGTAGCTTGATCTCTGTCAGCATCTGACCTTGAGGAAAAACCCTCAACTGCAATGTAATAAATGCTGCAGCCACAGTCACAGCCACAGCCCTGTCTTTCATTGCTCAGCATAGTATAAAAAAATCATGATATGGACAAGTGAGGACATGCTATGAATTACAGCTCAGGGTTGAAGGACAGGAGGCACCGCCCACTGTGTGTAAATGTAATTGTCATGACTTGCAGTTCTTTCAGTAGTCAGGAGGGTTTGATTTTATTATTTTATTTTTTTGGAATCAGAGAATTATAATTATAAAATCCCTTTCTATTCCTATTTTAATGCCCATATTCTTACACACACACAAACATGTTACACTGCATAGTTTGAATGAATGAAGCTGTATCGTTTGCATTTAAATAGGACCATCTGAAAGCATACATCAGTTTCCCTCCTCTCTCTTTGTGTTGGCAGGGTATGACCATTCGACCTCTGGTGGACCTCCTCGCAGTGAAGAAGAAACAGGAAACAAAGCGATCCATTAATGAGGAGATTCACACACAGGTTTGAGTTTCCTGTTCAGCTTTGTTAGATGAGTTAATTATTAAAATTGACTTATTTTGTTCACTTGTTTGAGTTTGTGTAACATCCAGTCCTACTGAAGGTGTTTGAGTGCCACCTGCTGGTTGTTTGCTGGTACAGTCACAGTTTCATACAGACATGCAGCTTGATATTTTTTTTTTTAGAATTACAGGAATCAGAACATTTTAATACCAAGTGACCAGATGAATTTCACAAAATCTCTCCAGAATATTTTCAGGTCACATTTCACCGTAAAATGGAAAAAAATAAAATAAAATAATATTTTGCATAAAGAAAATAAAGCCCATTTTTAGGACCATTGTGATTTTTCTATGATATGATCTTATGCATGTTTATTATGTGTATGGTTCTGTGTTTACAGAAATAGCAACTTGATTTATATATATATATATATATAAATATTAATATAATATTAATATACACAAACCAAAAATTATTCAGACACTAGATATAATTTTTTTAAAATATATTTTTACTAGTTGGTGAAGGACACTATAGTTCATTAATGAAGTGAGGATAGCAAAATAAAGTAAACTGTGGCATATTATACCCAAAGTCTTCATACACAAAATTTTTTATTAATATAAAACTGCCAGTAGGTGGCGTTAATGTCTAAATGAGTAAGTTATTGAGCCATTCATTTATTCAATTATATTTTGCATAAAGAAAATAAAGCCCATTTTAGGACCACTATGATTGTTTGCATTTTGATATTAATTTTATGAGACTCAAGCACATTCTTTTTACTGTAATGAAGAGAAAAATTTAATTATTAATGCAAATGCAGCAAATGCATAATGCAAAATACATTTTCATTATTATTTATGCTAATTTAAAAGTAAATTGAAGTAAAATATGACTAAAACAGTAATGGTAAATGCATTCATTAGAATCTAAAGAGAAACACCATCAAAAATTATATATATATGTATGTGTATATATTTATGTATGTGTATATATATATGTGTGTGTGTGTGTGTGTGTGTGTGTGTATATATATATATATATATATATATATATATATATATATATATATATATATATATATATATATATATATATATATATATATATATATATATATATATATATATATATATATATTAAATAATCAGGGACGTTTCCTCCGAGTAGGCAAGGGAGGCAGTGCCTCCTCAAAAAAATAGGATGAGAAAATAATCCATATTACATAAAACAACACAAATATTACAAATTATGACATTAAAAAGAGCGCAAGTCTCGCGTATTTCTTAAGGAACACTGCCCAACAGCGACACCCGCAGGTAAAGTTACACAGAGGAGTCATGCCTCCCTTTCCTCTCATAGGAATCCATAGAAAATCATCAGAACCCCGGCGTGCAGTGGGTTTTGTGGGGGGTAATTGAGAATGAATGGGGGAAAGTCACATGAGAGGAGGCAATGTCTCCATCGCGCTATGATTGGATGTAATTGGTTATGATTGGATATGATTGGTTTGTGCGATAAATCCCGCCTCTCGTTGACGTGCGCGTTCCGCGCGTAGGTTTGACTGAACAAATGATGGCGTCAATCGGAAGACTAATCGAAAAGTAAGTAAACAGATCACCTAGTTTGATATCATCGCTTTATGTCACGTCAAAATCAAACTTGAAATGGACTGAAAGCATGATTACTGCGGGGGGTTTTTAGTGCAATCAGCTTGGTGAAATTAAAAATGCAATTCGTGTCTGTGACAGACGGTTTTTACAGAGCATGACTGATCCTAAATATTCTAGGTTGACAATTAAAAAGAAAAACCGCAATAAACAAAATATATTGTTTAAATTATTATTGCCTTTAGTTATTATTTTGGAATGAATGTAGAAATGCTTAAAACACTTGATGCTTGATGAGATTGACTTTGATAAATAGAACATTGCATTGTTAATGTAAAATTACAAAATAGAGTTGTATTTGGTTTCTTTTTTTTTTTTTTTGATGTACTGTAAAGTAATGTTCATTTAACAAGGAAGATTTGTCAACTTTAAGAGTAATGCACATGAATTTACAATGATTCATAAAAATAAAAAAAAAGGTGCCGTCTCATTTCAGAGCACCACTGCACGCCACTGATATATATATATATATATATATATGAGCAATATCACTCTCGTAGCCGTGCGATATGGCTGTATATCAGCACGCTGTGATTCGTAAATTCGTTATGAATGCATAAAGACAGCGTGCTGATATACAACCATATCGCACGGCTACGAGTGTGATATTGCGTTTATACAACAGTTCGACGGCACGAGTGTGTAAATAAATAAGAACAACAACGGAGTGTCTTTAAAACCCTCTTTTGTGCAGCACTACTTCCTTCCGCCACGGATTCAAATCTCAATTTGACAGTTGGACCAAGCCTCCGTTACTAATTCTAAAACGTCACTTCAGAACTAGTAACGAAGGAACATTGAGTCGCTTCATTGAAACACATTGAATTTTCTACAGTATTAGAGAGAGAGAGAGCGCGCGAGAGAGAGAGAGTAGGTTATTACCTGTGTCTGTTATATTGCATTAACGTTACATTCATTCACCAAGTCGATGTCCATAATATTACATCCTTTATACAAGTCCGTTTGAATGTCCGCTGAGGTAAGCGATCTTTGTATTCTTTTTTCAGCTTTGGGAATTTTCCATCCATAACACCACAGCGCTAAAACAACTTCCTTTTGCAAAAGTTCCTTTCAATTTAAAAGTCTCTTATGACTCACTGACTAATTCTCCTGTAAAGTGTTGCCGCCATCTAATGGCGTATTAATGTAATGTTCACTCAATCCATATTACTTAATGGACATATTTATATAAAATAATATTTATTGAACAACATATAAGCACAACTGTACAGTTCAGTCAAACATAAAGCACTAGTAATTAAAAAATAAAAAATAAATAGGTCACCATTTACGCTGTTATGTGGGTTTTACAAATATTTAACGAATGAAAAGGATTTTAAAGAGCTTGTGACAAAACCTTCTAACTCCATTGGATCCTCAAACTGTCAATCAAACTTCATTAATCCGCCTCACCTCCTGAATGAAGTGCGCACGCAGTTTGGACATCTCTGTGTGCAATGCAAGGGTAAAGAAAGATCAGATGTTTGAAAAAAAAAAATTGTAAAGCGTTTTCTTTACTCAAAAAAACATATGTTTATAAAGTTTAATGTTTTACATATTTGAAGCGGAGAAGAGTCTGATATGCCCCGTCTAGTTGTAGTCAATGTGCTATATAAGGATGTAACGTAACGTTTATTATTATCAAATTTAATATAGCACAATTCGACTTGCTCTGGAACAAATAATAGATTAATAAGACCAAAGATTGCCCGTTCTATGTACTCAAATTGAATTATGTCTCGTGTTTAACCACGATAAGAGCCAGCGGCAAATCCCAGAGGCACTGGCCGAGATGAAGCTGTTCTCGGCGGTTACAGAATCACTGAACGGCCGCTGACGCACTCGAGATCGCATCTCCGAAAACGTCAAAACAATTGTAAAATAGGCGCTGTTATTAAATATGAGTCACATATTTCAGGTCGAAACAATTACATTCTCGCCTAAAAAAATATTAAAACTACAGTTCGTGGTACAAGAAGTAGTATTTGTAAAAGTTACGGTTGATTTGATCGGCCGCCATGATGGTCACTTCAAGCGGAGTGATACAAACGGTGAAAAGGCAGTAGGAGTGCTGTTATCACTGAAATATCGCATGGCTATCAGCCAATCAGATTCGAGAACCAGACAGAACTGTTGTGTGTGTGTGTGTGTGTATATATATATATATATATATATATATATATAATATGTGTGTATATATAATATGTGTGTATATATAATATGTGTGTATATATATATATATGTGTGTATATATATATATATATATATATATATATATATATATATATATATATATATATATATATATATATAATATGTGTGTGTGTGTGTGTGTGTGTGTGTGTGTGTTAAATATGAACTTAAATGTTTACATAGTCTCTTTCCTCATGAGTTTAATGTGAATGTTCTTCAGAAAAAGCAGGATGTGGTTTGTATGTAGACATGAGCTTGGATCCACTCCAGAAAACTCAGTACAGAACATTTTGCCCAAAAATTGGCATTTATTCACCACTTATAAAACTGATTGTTGCTATGGAAACACCCATTTGCATGAGCATCTCATCATCTTTAATGCTTTGAGTGACTGGCAGAAATCACTCTGCTGTCCACTTTATTGCTCACTGTCAACATCATAATCAGCTGTAGCTTTATTATGGCCAGACATTGTCGTTTGTGTTAATAGCGAGTACATTTTCGATTTGTTGTCTTTAGTTTTTGGACCATCTGCTAACTGGCATTGAGGATATCTGCGGGCATTATGGACATCATCACTGGAAGGACAAGTATGTATAAAAACGAAAAAGTCAAATTTTGTGATTGTCTAAATTGAAATCATAATGACTCCTACGTCTGGTTTAGATGATTGATGAAGAATGTAGATGTGATCTGTGTTTGAATGGGTGGCGTCGGTGATGTTTGGCCATTGAAATCAGACATGATTTTAGTTTATCTGGTTGAGGTCACATTCTTTTTAATCCTTATATGCTTTGCTGCTGCTGCTGCTGCTGCTGCTGTTGTTGCAGCAGAGAAAGTGAGTTTTAGGATTAAATTTAGGATCAGAGAAGTAGTTTGGTCCATTTAATGCAGTGTTACAAAAGCATGCTTGATGTCAAGAGTTTCAAATTGTTCTTATGAACCACACATCATCTTGGTGTATATACATATATTTATTATAAATAAATATATTTTTTATAGTTAGTATTTAATGTATTTATATAAAGTATTTAAAGGTGTGTGTGCCCGTCTCAACAGTACCACATTAATTTCAGACACAGCTTTAGTGTTTCCTCTGCCACTGATGATGCTGAAGGCAGGGGTTTGTTATCTGGACTTCTGCAGAAAATAAAAATAACCCTCTAGCGATCATTTCAGAAGCTTCACAATTTCCTTCTCATTTCCAGACTGAACCGGTTCAATAAGAAGTACGTGAAGAAGTGCCTGATAGCGGGTGAGCGCTCCAGAGAACCTCAGCTGATCGCCTTCTACCACAAGATGGAGATGAAGCAGGCCATCGAGCTGGTGGAGAGTGGCGGTGGATCCAAGCTTCCTTCTGCCATGCCGTCCACCGTCTCCATGCAGTGAGTGCCCACCTGACCTTCATCAGCATTTGATTCAGAATTTATGGAATTGTGTAAAATGCATATAGAAAGTGTGGAATGTGCTTTGATTTTATAGAATGATTTAGCATGTTTCAGAGAATTCTCATAGAATGAAAGGAGAATGTGTTGAATTAATAATATGCATGCTTTAGAGCAGGGATGGGCAACTCCGGTCCTGGAGGGCCAGTGTCGTGCAGAGTTTATCTCCATCCCTGATGATAACTCACTTGCCTATAACTTTCTAATCCTAAAGACCTTGATTAGCTGGTTCAGGTGTGTTTGATTAGGGTTGGAGCTAAACTCTGCTGGGCAGTGGCCCTCCAGGACTGAAGTTGTCCATCCCTGCTTTAGAGTATGTGCGGAATGCATGCAATATATGGGATGGAATGTATGGAATGTGAAAGAATTGATATAAAGGATTGCACAGAGAATGTGTGGAATGTGTGGAATCTCTTAGGGATTTATAGAATGGATGGAGAATGTGTGGAATTTTGGCCCAAAGTGATATCCGGATGGGATATTTGTTTTTTAATGTCCCACAAGTTCAAATAACCATCAAAATATGAGGAAAAGATTGTATATATTTTTAAAAATATATATATTTTAAGTACAAAAAAAAAAAATGCTAAACTTTATTTATCTGTCAAAATTATTTGAAAAATAAAAACTACAGGTATTATTTTACTATGCAAAAATTAATTTTTCACTTTTTTTTTTCTAGGAACATCCATCCCAAGAAGACTCCTCATGAACGAGCGCTGCCGCAGCTCTCCAAGGCCCGTGAGGAAGAGATCAGGAAGATCCTGCGCACAAACCTGCAGAAGACCCGCCAGAGAGTGAGCGTCAGCACTTCACTGCAGATCCTCACACAAGGCTTTTTGCATTTAATTCATTCATTAGATTAACTTGGATCAAACTAGATTTTCTTCTGTATTTTCAGCTGCGCTCGTACAACAGACACACACTGGTGGTGGACCCGTATGAGGACGGCTGGAACGACATCCTTATCAAACGGAAGAAAATGATAGAGCTGGAAAAGAAGGTTTGACGTTAATGATAGATTCATCATTGGATATGATGAGATTATCAGTGTTAGCTGATTAGAGAAGTTGTGTCGTTTCCAAAATCTATCGATAGCCTTATTCATTCATTCTATTTTAGGTAAAAATTATTCAATTTCAGCAATTTTGTGCATCTCAATTAATTGTTATACTCTATATATGTATACTGGCAGTCTATAAGTTAAGAGCCATTGATAGCTGGACTGTGCTTTATAAATCTCAATAGATGTCACCGTTGAAGGTTCCCTCTCTCTACTTTCAGATATCACAGATGAACAATTACCTGACGGTTCCAGCTCCGCCTCCTGATTCACCCACCATCGCTCGAGCTCGACTGTCTTCAGGTGAGGCGAACGTTTACTCTGCCGAATCACAGATTTATGATTTTATGCTCCTGTTGTGTCACTGAAATCTCTCTTTTGCTCTGAGTGGGTTCAGCTCCAGGTCTTTCCTCTCGACAATCATTCAGGCTCCAGTTGTTGCGCAGCGCCCCCTATTGACTAATCATATGCATAAATCTTTATGTTCAACACTTGAGCCATATTCCTTACAAATATCTACCAAGTTAGCATTATAGTAAAATTGTGGTAAATGGATATTAATCACCATTGTCATCATAAAAGAAATAAAACATGGCAAAAAGAATCTGAAAGCTTCATACACTATTTGATTACTATGGTTTACATTAGTAAAAATAACTGTAGTACTTTGGCATAAACTATATTAGCAATGGTGCACTTTTGTAAGGGATATCAGATGTTTTAAGAGCAATTATGGGCCATAGAAGTCAAGAAATGGATCATATTGCAGTAATTAGAGAACCATCTTGAATCCCTTATTATAGTAAATCATTTATTTTATTAGTAAATTGCATAAATTAACTGTGCACTGTAACAAAACATTTTCTTATTCAGTATTTTTGACTTATTTTCCAGTAAAATCACTTGAATTTAGTTAAAAAATATATCTTAGACTATTTTTTAGATTGTTAATTGATAAATATTGATATTTTTTTCTTGTTTTAAGCATAAAGTTGTCTTGTTTTAAGCATTTGTCATAAAATTGTTAGATTTTTGCTTCCAACAAGAAAAAACACTATATGCCAATGAGGCAAAAATATTTATAATCCTTTGCAAATTATATAATTAATTCTACTTATGTTTTTTTAAGTACATGTATCTTTATGTAAAAGTGCTATTTTACTATTATTTATATACTAATAATATATTTTATATCTATAATATATTTTGAATTAGGTTTTAAATTTGAGTACAATTGTTATACAGTACGGCTTGTAATTTGTATTCTTTATATATTTATTTATTTATATATTTATATATATTAGCTTTTTATTTCAATTTTAGTTTTAGTTATTTTAGTATTTCATCTTAACCTTACATTATTTCAGTTACTTGCAAGACAAAATTTCTAATATTCAATACATTTAGATGAAGTTTTTCATCTAATAATTATATTTTACTTTATATCAGCTTTGTTCCAGTTAATGAAGATGATTTTAATAGCTCTAGTTTTAGTTGAAAATAATAACACTGGAGTAAAATACTGAGATTAAGAGTAAAATGAAAGATTTTCTGACGGATTTCCACTCTTCCCTCACACAGACCCTCAAGCGTGGGGCATCAAGGCCACCACAGATAGCATCCCCACCATTAAAGTGGACCTCGCCTCACCCCAGAGCCCAGAGTCCGTCAACATGGTGGACGAGTTCGGCAAAAAAGGAAGCCAGCCCAAAGAGGGCACGGAGGAGGGCGGCCTGGTGATGAAAGCACCCCCTGCAGCGAAGCAGAGAAAGGACAAAACAGCTGACGAGGACGACGACAGGGAGCCGCAGCAACGGCTCATGCGCTGTCTGAGTGATCCGGGCCCCGCTGCCGACGAGGAAGACGAGGATGAGCCCTTCCTCCCCTGAGAGAGCAGACGAGGATGAACGAGCCCGGGCCGTCTCCTCTCAGACTGTATCTGCGGTCCTTAACTACTGTAACATGGAGGACAGATTTATATTCTATAGGAAGCCAAAACGAGAACGTCAGAAAAACCAGACTGTTGATGAACTAAAATAAAGAAAATGAAAGGGAGCCATCAAAAAAAAAAAAAAAATAGAAAAGCCATTTATTATTTTCTTTTGCTTGTCATTTGTTCTTTTCATTTTAAGCCTAAAGGCTTGTTCACACCAAGCACAATATTTATAATAATAATAATAATAAAACGTTAAAGAAAAATCATTCTAAATGTAAAAAAATAGCAGATTCCACAACAATTGTAACAATAACGACATCGTTTCAATCAGAATGAGTTTGATGAATGATAAAAATATTGAGCCAATCAGAATCCACCCATTTTTAAAGTGCTCGAGCATTTATTATTATTAAAAAATATATTTTATTGAATTATTACATACTATTAATAAATACTGTTAAATTTAAAGCGTATTTAATAATCATAATATATTGCATTATAATACAATATATGTTATAGATGTATTAATAGAATTGTTGTTGTTGTTAATTACTTTTGCTTTCAAACACTAAACCAATTGAGCTTTTATTTTGGCAGAAAGGTCGCAGGGAAACTTTAACACTTCTTTGTTGACAACAGATTTATAAACGATTCTCATTATGAATCTGAGAAGATGGTTAGCGCACGTTACATTCCCAAATGCAAATTATAAGCGACTAAAACACACACAGCACTTGCAGAGTAACATTTACTGTGAATCGAAACTGAAAATGAACACAGTGCTGTGCTTTACTCTGAAACATGCAGACTATATATTTATATAATACATCTGAACTGTTGCGACTTTAAGCCATATCACATTCTTCCAACTATGTGTTGTCAAAATTCATAAAGTTTCTGGGCAACTGGGTGATAACACCATTTCGACAACAATTTTTACTTGCATTTGGCGTTTTGAACCGTGGCTAATATGCTAATAGTGTCCTGCAGATGGCGCCTTGAGCTCTAAAATGAAATAAATGTATTACAAAATGTGTCATTTTGCAGTTTATTTAGGCCATTTTAGGCCATTTTGCAATTTCAGTCATCACACAGTAACCCCGCCCCCAACCCAAACATTTTTTTCACCAATGCTTGAAAATAAGGAAATGCAGAAAAACACATTTCAGTATAGTTATCCTTACAGATATTGTTCTTGGTGTGAATAGGCTTTAACACCGTGTCCTTAACGGGCATGACGCGATTCAAAGGTTTTAATCTCAACTAGCGATGAGTGGAAGAACATTTTGTTATTCAGCGCCAGTGAAATCTCATTGGTCCTTGAACACATGTCAGTCAGCTAGTAAATGTTGCCGCTCCAGCATTTACTGTGGAATAACAATATTCCGCACGAGGGAACAGATCTATGCATTTCCAAACGCTCGCACTGTTCAGTCTCACTCTATATTCAGGTGAAACGCTTCTGTTGTTGTTTTCAGAGCATTGATGCGTTCGTGTTCGTTCACATAAATTGGCTTTATCTGTTTTTGTGACGCGGGTATCATTAGTTATGTTTTACCTCCAGTGGATTTAGACTCGTTTATCAGGAGCAATATGAAACCGGTCACATTATGGCCTTTCTTATATTTATCAGCCAGATGGTGCATATTTACTCTGGCTAATTATTTTGTCGACACGCTAACCACACGTGGAGGACCATTCAGGTCACGCTCTGATTGCAGTGCACATGACAAACCTGAGAATGAAGTAGAGACGCGTGGAGATTGCACAAAGAGATTTACATATGTAAAGACTTGATTTTTCACCAAAAAGTTGCGATTGTGTTTCCTGTTTTGTTTTCTTTGCATATACTTTATATAATATCAAAACATTTTCATCTAGTAATCTTTTATTCCCTTTAAATGCACTCAAGCGCTTTGGTGACTGGTGAAAAAGATCTGGACCATCTTGTCAGCAAACCTTGATTTAAAGGAAGAGTTCATGCAAAAGTGATTGTCATTATTTGCTCACCCTCATTTCATAACACATGGATATAGAATGTTTTTATTTTGATTCTTCACGCAATTTTTTTCCATAAAAGTTCTTAGTGACCTCATCTGTCGATCTCTGAAAAAGTACAAAAGTATCATAAGAGTCATTCGTATGACTTTCTTCTGAGGTCATCGGAAGCCTGTTTTGAAATTGAGAGCGCAAGTCATAATTATAAGATGAAAAGTAGAAATTATGACATACTAAGTTATAAGTATGAGATAAAAAGTGGACAAAATTTGAAATTGAGATAAAAAGTCATAATGACAAGTAAAAATTGACAAAAAGTCAAAACTGACACATAATTCATAATTATGAGATAACAAGGCTAAATTATGATAATAAGCCAGAATTATGATATAAAAAGTTGGAAATTGACAAAGTCAAAGTTATGATGTACCAAGTCATAATTGTGGAATAAAAAGCCCAAATTATGAGATAAAAAGTCATAATTAGATAAAAAAGCAAAATTACAACACTCGAAGCCACAATTATGATATAAAAATATAAATTCTGAGAAAAGTAGAAATTGAGATTATGAAAAATGTGAAATTGAGATAAAAAGGCGAAATTATAACACTCAAAGCCACAATTATGATATAAATTAAATTATGAGATAAAAAGTCAAAATTAGATAAAAAGGGCAAAATTACGATATTCTAAGCCACAATTATGATATAAAAAGAGGAAATTGACAGGGTCAAATTTATGATATACCAAGTCAGTTGTGAGAATTTAAAATTATGATAAGTAGAAAGACAATTTTAAATTGAGATTAAAAAAAATCATGTGACAGTCAAAATTGACAACTCATAATTATGAGATAACAAGGCAAAATTATGATACTAAGCCAGAATTATGAGATAAAAAGTGGAAATTGACAAAAAATTTGAAATTATGAGATTAAAAAGTCATAATTGGATAAAAGGCAAAATTAAGACACAATTATGATTATAAAAAGATCAATTATGAGATAAAGTCATATGATAAAAAGTGGAAATTGACAAAACAATTTAAAGTATGAGATAAAAAGTCAATTAGATTTTTTTAAAGGCAAAATTACAACACTCATAATTATGAGATAACAAGGCAAAATTATGATACTAAGCCAGAATTAGGAGAAAAAAAGTGGAAATTGACAAAACTGTGAAATTATGAGATTAAAAAGTCATAATTAGATAAAAGGCAAAATTAAGCCATGTTTATGATATAAAAAGTGAAATGTACCAAGTCATTTGTGAGAAGTCAAAATTATGACAAATATTTGAATTATGAGATAAAAAGGCAAAATTATGACACTAAGGCACAATTATGATATAAAACATGGAAATTGACAAAAAGTCAAAGTTTTCACATATTAAGTAATAATTGTGAGATAAAGCCACAATTATGAGATAAAAAGTCATAATTATGATAAGTAAATTATGTAAATTAAGGAAAAAGAAATTATGACAAAGTCAAGTGACAAGTTATAATTGTGAGATAAAAAAAAAAAAAGTAGATTGTATGGCATAAATGTTTTTTTATATTGTAATTTTGACTATGACTATGAATTTTACATTTTCATTACATTCCATATTTATCTTTTGTCTGTCATAATTAGGATTTACTGAATCATGATTTTTTTTTTTTTTTCTCATGACCTTCCATTGCTAAGCTGCCTAAATGGAAACATATTTGTAATGTTTGCATGAATTAGTTCGACACTTTCCCGAATCTTCTCCTGCAGCTCTGCCTTCAACACATATATCACTGCCAGTGTAGTGGAAAGATGGGTTGGGAAATGTTGATTCATGAAGTGTTGCGTGATGACCCTCAAACAGTGTGATTGTATCCTGAAAGATCTATGCAGAGCTCTTGCTGTACGTTGAATTATTCCCTTTAAAACCTTTGCACCACGAGTATCAAAACACTGTCCTTTGATTCTCCTCCGCAACCCCAGCAGATCCTGCTCTGTAGGTGCAATGCATATTAAAAAGAATCAATTATATATCAAATTCAGAAACTCTTTTGCATGCACAGAGAGTAGATTAGTCTTATTTTAATCTAAGATGTGGTGAAATCATATCTATATATTTTATGCGAACTCTAAAGGTCCATATATATATATATATATGTGTCTATTATTCTACTATTAGAATGCTAACTGACCAATTATTTTCCCATTATTTCCTGAGCTTCTTTTGCCTTTAAAAAAGAGAGGATGTCCTCTCTTCTGACTTTCTGGTGGACGCGCTCATCAGATACGCCTTCGGTAAAGTTTCATGCGCTCGACTGGAAGGGTTCCTGCTTGCTTTGGGTGTTTAGTCAGACATGCTGCTCACGGGATTGTGCTTCACCTGATTGCGCTCGTTCATGTCTCACCTGCGCTGTTGTGCTTGACCAATGTTTCACAGCCGTCATTATTCGATGCAAATCACCTTGATGTTGGGTTTTGATGTACAACATGGACTGCAGTATTCACATGAATGACCATCTCTAATAAAGATGAGATGGAGAAACATTTAAAGGAATATTACAGCCACAAATGAAAATTCTGTCATTGTTTAATTAACTTTATTTTGTATTAACCTGTTTTGAAAAAAAAACAAAAAACAAAAACAAGAATATGGGTTATTTTAGATATACACTGCCCGGCCCCCCAAAAAAGTGGTTGTTTGAACTTGGTCTATGACTGGATCATTATTGCAGTGATTATTATGTTTCTAGCATGATATATGTTTGGGAACCCAATTTAACCCTAATTGATGGAGAGTGTAGCTTTTCATTTCTTAAACAACCATCATGGCCATATTCCAGGATGACAATGTCCAGATTCATCAGGCTCAAATTGTGAAAGAATGGTTGTGAGGGAGCATGAAGAATCATTTTCACACATGAATTGGTTACTTAAATTCATTGAAAGCCTTTGGGATGTGCTGGAGGAGACTTTACAGAGTGAAAAGCTACACACTCCAACTATTGGGGTTAAAAGAACTGCTGCCAAACAGACGTTTTACTGTCAGTTTAGGTGTCCATTCATCCTCTGTGGCTCACGTCACCTGTGGTGTACCTCAGGGATCGATTTTAGTACCATTATTATTTTAATGATATATATATATGCACCCTCTGGGATTAATTGAGTAAATTTGGGGTGTCGTACCACTGCTATGTGGACGGCACAACTTTATATACGTACAATATCAAATTGTGGCTCACAAATAACTTAAAGACGATAAAACCGAAATAATTCCGTTTGGGCCGATAAAGGCACCCTTACTCCATATCTTACTTCTGATGTTAAAGATGTAGGATTTCACCGAGATAATAGTCTTAAATTAGACAAATCAGTTTTTTTGGCCTGGAATTGTAGTTGTATTATTAATTAAAGTTTTATTATAGTTAATATTTTTTTATAGTTTTTATATTTTCAATTTTGAAGTTTTAGTAATTTTGAAGTTAGTAAGTACTTTTTTCGTTTTTTTTTTAATTTATTAATATTAATTTCTATTTTAGTTATAGTTATTTTAATACATCAAGTTTAAATTAAAATGAGAATTGTTTTAAGCAACTTTTTTTATGTTTTTAGTTTGAACGACATGAGGGTGATTTAAATAATGATAGAATTTACATTTTATTTGCGTGAAATATTCCTTTGAACTTTATTTTTCTTTGACATGAAGCTGAATGCCAATGAAGAGTTTGTCTGTGTCTGTGTATTTAATACGTGTGCTAGCTTGCATATATTTTCTACATTTTGTTTATTTGTTTTTATTTTTTATAGCTTGGCACTGATTATTTTGGCCAAGCTGATTGAATATTAAGCCTTTTGTTGTGTAATTTTCTACTCATATTCACCATAAAGCCTTTTGATACAAGCATCACGTACTTGATGTTCAGTTCACGATGGATTACTTTGCATAATTTTGCCTTCTGTTGTCAGAGTTTATTACAGTTTTATCATGAAGCATATGGACGATTCTGTGTGTTTACATTATTTTGTCTTTTTTTTTGTGTGTGCATGCTGTAACTTTGCTGTTCATGTGTATGTGATCATGCAGATTCAGACGTGATCTACGCCTCATGCTGTTTATGGTTATTTACGGTTTCAGGCGGTTTGATTATTCATAGCCACTGATGCTTATCGTTTTCCTTCAGACACTTTAATGGCCTGCGCTTATTTTTATGTTATTTGTGACGCCGGGAAGCAACTCAAATGCAGACTAATGTACAAGACTGATCAAACCTGTTGTTCTCTGAAATGAGTGTGATCATGTTAATTTGTCTGTACACATGAAGTCACTTTCACATGATTTTAAATGTCTTATCTCATTATTTCAGTCTTGTTTGGTGCCGTTGAAATGACTGTAATCTTGATCTTTTGCTTTAATTTTAGTGGAGATGTTGTTGTATCGAATTATGGATAATCCTGATGAATATATGACTGAACTGTAACTGCACTCAAACATGCTTACTGTTCTTAAACTCTAAATGAAATGACTTTATAAAACCATTTACTGAAATGTGCATGAATTATGTGCTGTTATTTATTTTACCAAAAGACACCAAATACAAGGCAACGGAACAATCTGTTAATTTGTGGTGAGAAGATCTTGCTAATGTAATCTCGAGCTTTCATCTTCAAAACTTTATTTTCCTGTTTCTAAACAGATATAACCTTTCCTCATTAAATTTAATAGGACGTTTGAAGCACTTTAATGTGAACAGAACCTTTCAAACATGATCATTTCAAAATTATAGCAATAATTAAGCCATACATTAAATGATTTACTGTGGTAAATCATGGTGGTGTAAAGGTCATGTAAAATTAGAGGCTGATTTGAAATGTGTTTTATATGGGCCAACCTGTAGGATTTGTAACCAGGTAAACTCATTATTTACTGCACACGGAGTCTGAAGTTTCTGATGTCTTTAACATCAGCTGTGTTTGTCTGCTGTGTTTGTCACATAATCTGTAAATGTACTGTCTCCTGTTTTGATTGGGCTCATTCATTGTCATTTGATAAAGTGCATCAAAATGTATATTTTATATACAAGAAAACAAATATATATCAAAGTATATGATTTGAGGTATAATCTGCGATGTCAAAGTTTTTCAGGTGTAGCACTACATGGATTCACTGTATTTGTCAAGTCGTCTACAGCTTTACCATTTTGCTCTTGCATTCTGGGAACTAACATTTATGGTAATCAAAGATACACAAATAAAGGTTTCATTTGCTAAAAGCATCAGCTTTCTCTTTCATTTGAATGCTGCATCTGAAATCAAAATAATGAATTGGTTTGAGTAGGTCAAACTCAAATGAAACAAATTAGTTCAATCAGATGAACTTTATGAGTATTTAGAACTTCCTTTTTCATTTGAGTTCATGAAACTGACACATTTTAAGTAATCTGAATTGTTTCATTGTTTTGAGTTTTATGAACTTTGTGTCTTTTAATTTAAACAAACTTAAATTTACTTGAAACTGAGCTGGGATTTCTATTTCCCTGCATATTGCCATGACACTCGAAAGGGAGAATAAATGCTAAAATTAAGTTTTATATGTTTTTTTGTGTAAAAATAATGTTGTGTGTAATATATATATATAACATGATCATTTTAAGTTTAATATACGCATTAACTCCAAAATTTCAAGTTAAGAGCAATTAAAATGCATGAGTACAAAATTGAAATCTGACAGTTCTCCTTACTTAAACTATGAATTTCCTAACTTAAAAAAAAATTATGTAACTGATTACCTCAAATGTTTTGAGTTTTGCCAACTTATTCAGGTTTATAGTGTACTGTGAATTCAGACACACTTCTTTTGTCACAGGCTGTGTCCGAAATCACATACTCTCTTGAGTACTTTATTTTTTCAAGTAATTACTTATTCAAATACAATTATATAATCCACTTACTACTAATGTTTACTCCTTTGCTCCTTTAAAGTCATGTAATGCTTCATTCTGCCATAATTGACAATCTGCGCACAAAGGCTGCTTGATGAACAATGCAGCGTAAGTGACGCCTAACCGGCTTGAATGTCCATTATGAATCGTCCGGGTGACTACAGGGCATTAATTGAGTCTGAAAGTTCTCAGATTATTGAAAACAATCAAGGAAATCACAGACATTTGTTTCAAACTATAAATAGATTGTCAAGTTAATGCTTTTGTCACTCTGCCTGCTTCTCAACAGTTATGTAATTCCTTTCGTCACTTTTTTAACTCTAAAAGTGGCGATGTTCATTAACAAATATCTGTTACACCTGCTTCCTCTGCTTCACTATCTTATCCCTCTGGTTTTTCTGGTACTTCTCTCATTAATTTCTCATAGCTTGTTTTGGAAGTATCAAATATGAAATCCACCATTTGCTCGCTTGATCCTATTCCCATAAGTTTATTTAAATCTTGCTTTGATGTTTTGTGCCCTTCTGTCCTCAGTATCATAAATGATTCATTGCATTAAAAATTGCAGCTGTAACTCCTGGGCCAAAAAAAGAAAGAAAATGCTTTGACAATTTCCACCCCATTTCAAATCTTCTGTTTTTGGCAAAACTACTAGAACACATTGTTGCCTCTCACTTGTATACAGTTAATAATCTCTTTGAACCCCTTCAGTCAGGTTTTCATAAATTTCACAGTACTGAAACATCTCTGGTCAGTGTTGCCAATGACTTATTGATGGCTTCTGATTCTGGCACTATTTCCATTCTCATCCCTCTTGATCTCAGAGCTGCTTTTGATTATGTTTATCATAGTCTTTTACTCACCTGCCTTGAAAGTGCTTTTGGTGTTTCGGGGACAGCTTTAAACTGGTTTAAATCCATTATACTGACCAATCCCAGTTCATTTCCTTGTGTGGTTACAGGTCTGAGATCAGTTTGATATTCACTGGTGTTCCTCAGGGCTCCGTTTTAGGCCCTTTACTATTTCATATTCATATGTCACCACTTGGGCATCTGTTGTGATGATACTCAAATCTATATACAAACCCGATTCCAAAAAAAGTTGGGACACTGTAAAAATTGTGAATAAAAAAGAAATGCAATAATTTACAAAGCTCATAAATTTATATTTTGTTCACAATAGAATATAGATAACATATCAAATGTTGAAAGTGAGACATTTTGAAATGTCATGCCAAATATTGGCTCATTTTGGATTTCATGAGAGCTACACATTCCAAAAAAGTTGGGACAGGTAGCAATAAGAGGCCGGAAAAGTTAAATGTACATATAAGGAACAGCTGGAGGACCAATTTGCAACTTATTAGGTCAATTGGCAACATGATTGGGTATAAAAAGAGCCTCTCAGAGTGGCAGTGTCTCTCAGAAGTCAAGATGGGCAGAGGATCACCAATTCCCTCAATGCTGCGGCGAAAAATAGTGGAGCAATATCAGAAAGGAGTTTCTCAGAGAAAAACTGCAAAGAGTTCGAAGTTATCATCATCTACAGTGCATAATATCATCCAAAGATTCAGAGATTCTGGAACAATCTCTGTGCGTAAGGGTCAAGGCCGGAAAACCATACTGGATGCCCTTGATCTTCGGGCCCTTAGACGGCACTGCATCACATACAGGAATGCTACTGTAATGGAAATCACAACATGGGCTCAGGAATACTTCCAGAAAACATTGTCGTGAACACAATCCACCGTGCCATTCGCCGTGGACTGTGGCAAAGTGGAAAACTGTTCTGTGGTCAGACGAATCAAAATTTGAAGTTCTTTTTGGAAAACTGGGACGCCATGTCATCCGGACTAAAGAGGACAAGGACAACCCAAGTTGTTATCAGCGCTCAGTTCAGAAGCCTGCATCTCTGATGGTATGGGGTTGCATGAGTGCGTGTGGCATGGGCAGCTTACACATCTGGAAAGGCACCATCAATGCTGAAAGGTATATCCAAGTTCTAGAACAACATATGCTCCCATCCAGATGTCGTCTCTTTCAGGGAAGACCTTGCATTTTCCAACATGACAATGCCAGACCACATACTGCATCAATTACAACATCATGGCTGCGTAGAAGAAGGATCCGGGTACTGAAATGGCCAGCCTGCAGTCCAGATCTTTCACCCATAGAAAACATTTGGCACATCATAAAGAGGAAGATGCGACAAAGAAGACCTAAGACAGTTGAGCAACTAGAAGCCTGTATTAGACAAGAATGGAACAACATTCCTATTCCTAAACTTGAGCAACGTGTCTCCTCAGTCCCCAGACGTTTGCAGACTGTTATAAAAAGAAGAGGGGATGCCACACAGTGGTAAACATGGCCTTGTCCAAACAATAAAATATTGAAATTTGAAACTTCCAAATCATTGCATTCTGTTTTTATTCACAATTTGTACTGTGTCCCAACTTTTTTGGACTCAGGTTTGTACACTGAAAATCTGGATGTTTGTGTCATTTCTGATTATGTTTCTGAGATCAAGATGTGGATGAATATCAAATTTCTGTTTGAACAGTAGTAAAAAAAAAAAAAAAAAAAAAAAAAAGCTGTTAAGCCAGGCTTACATTTGATCCTATGTCTGATTATGTCCTATGTTAAATTTTGTTGTGTCTTGGATTGATTACTGTAAGGCCCTTTTGCCAGAGTACCTCAACCTACACTTAACAAGTTGCAGCGTGTACAAATTGGCTGCCAGGATCCTGACTGGCACCAGAGCATGCGATCACATCGCTCCTATTTTGGAGTACTTGCGCTGGCTCCCGGTTAGGTTTCGTGTTGATTTTAAAATCATGACGCATATAAAACATAGTCTGGTTCCACATTATTATTTATTAGTGACTAACTCCTTGCATCCCAAATCATAGACTTCTCTCTTCAGAATCTAATCTGTTGGCTGTTACTCAAACCCATGAAAATCTGTGGCTGACAGGTCTTTTTCTTCTTATGCTCCTATTCTTTGAACTTAGGGAATCTCAGACATTTGAGATCAACTTAAAACATATTTTTAGACTATAGTGTATGCTTGCTAATTGTTGGTTTTTATTATTTTGCTCATTGTTTTATGAATTTATCTTGTCTACAGCACTTTGAGAAACTGCTTTTAAAGGCGCTATATAAAATAAAGTTTGTCACTTCATGATTGCTACACAGTAAAATCCCCAGAGTTAAATCTACTCTGCTCAGAATACATATGGTCCCTCTCTAAATAGTGTTAAAGTAACACTGAAGCAGAGTTAAAGTTAATGAGATAATTAAGCAATTAATAAGGCTGAATTGACTGTGACTGAAGTCAGTTGTAGTTCTTGTTTCTCTTTTTTTCAGTGATTCTGCTTGTTAACAGCAGGTGTTCATCACTAATGCACAATCATCACTTAATTAATTGCTTAATTATCTCATTAACTTTAACTTTGCTTTAGTGTTATTTTAACACTATTTAGAGAGGGACCATATGTACTCTAAGCAGAGCTGATTTAACTCTGTACATTCATACCATGTTCTATATGGTATGAATGTAATCTGGTCGTATAACATTCACCATTTTGTTATTATCAGGTGACCCACCAGAGTCAGTTGTGCCACTTCACTGTCATTCACAAATCCTCTCCTGTGGCCTCATAGGATAGAAAATGTCCATCGAATGCACAGTTCAGAATCTCGCCGGAAGTAGTAGATCATCTGGCTACTTTTACCTACTCCGTCCTTTATGAGTACTGTGAATTCTGACACTTCTTTTGTCACACACTGTTTTTCGCCTACTATATAGTAAGGAAGTATAGGATTTCGGATGCAGCCTAAGTTTGATATACTGAGATGCACATGCACAACACGACCAGCAGAGGTCGCTGCTGTTTCATTAATAGAAAAGGCTCTTTCTACAGATGGAGTCCAACACAAGTCTGAAACTCCTTACAAAATAATCAAATGTCTGATCAGCCTCATCAGCCTCAAAGGGTCAAACTAATCATTTGATGAGCTATATTTTCTTTTATTATTATTTTGCAACCATGTTGTCTAAATGCAGTTGTATTCCTTGATTTGTTATTTCCTAAAGATCAAAATCCAGATTTTGTCTATATTAAGCTCATTCAGTCAGGGCTAGTTATTGATCAAATTAATTAGATTTTTTATTTATTTTTATTTTTTTCTTACAGCATTAAATATTTGAGATCGCAGTAAACAGTAGGCCTATAATTTGCATAAAAAATAAAATGGAAATGAGATTATTTACTTACCTTCCCTCAGGGTTATTTTCATTAACTAAAACAAAAGCCATAAAAAACTAATGGTTTTCATTTCAAAGAAACCTGGGATTTGTGCATCTAATGCTGCTAAACACGTTCCAGCTATTCTTTTGATTAAGGACTGTGACACTAAAATATGAGCCTGACACCCCATCTCTCTTTAACATTCATAATCCTGACGTTTTTCTGAGTAATGCCAGACTGAGCCTGAGAAGTTGAGTTTAGACCACACAGCAGCTCTTTTGGCCATGCTACTGTTTATTTATTCTTGTTTGGATGCTGTTAAATTGCTTTGACTCACTGAGAAGCAGAGAAATGAAACTTGTTATGGCTGGTGAGATTAATGTGACCTATTTGCGTCACGATATGCTTACAGTATTTGCCCCAGATTGTTCTTGAGTGCTGATATAAGTGTCTTTCTGTGATATTTAGATCCCATTACTGAGATATTCAAATGATGAATCAGACTGTTGCATCTGCACCGATAAACCTAAAATGAAAGTCTGCATATGGTGAGTATTTTATGCTTCATATTGAGCATTTGGGAAACATTTTCCAAATTCATGGCCAGAGGGAATCCCTTTCCGGCTAGACATTTTTAATTTCAGTGTTTTAACATCCTCTTAGATTATTTGCTTTAATTTTTAAGCTTAGGAGCTCATGTGCAGTGACTTTAAACCAGAATCATATGTAGTGACTTTAAATATTAAACTTATTCATGCATATGAACATTAAATAGGGAGCTGTATGTGCAAAATCACTGTCTGTCAAACACTTTGATATTAAAATTCATAATGCCAGAGAGTAAACATACTGGCTTGTGTTCATATTTGCAATCAAAGCATCACTTTATTGCCGTGAAGTTTTGTAGAGCAGGTCATTTACACACTGTCTGTTCTCTGAATCTCCTGTTCAGCTAAATTAAACATCCTGTGTTGGGAATAATTATTTCCCATTAGGAATGGCCTGTAAACAGCCGTCCCGCGAGACCTAAACAATCAGCACAGAGTGGAAATTTTCTGCTGCCGACTGCACTATACTTTCTTCTTGACCTTTCCTTAACTAACTTTGTTTCTGCTGTGGTTGGTTGTTTTTACTTAATGATCAACACCAGATTAATCAGGACCATTCGTCTTATTTTGTTCCAGGAAAACTGTTCTCTGTCTCCGTCCAGTTTGATTGGAAAATCTGTTGAATTTCTGTATGGATTGCCTTGATTGTTGCTTATTCGCTTTAAACTTGTGAATCGTTTTGCTTAGCTAAAACAAGTTAAATCTAGACAAAATGCCTGTGGTGTGATTAAACATTCTCTCACAACAAGCAGAATATCAACAAGAAAAGATTCTATATAGAACCTTAAAGGGTTCTATCAGGTGCTTCATACCTTTTATGGATTTAGTTTTAATTAAGTAATTTTATTTTAATTCATTTACTTTTATGAATTAGGCAGCTTGTAAACATACTTTATCACTACAAAAAAAAAAAAAAAAATGTAATAATCCATTGAAAGTAAGACATTTTTTCTTTATATAGAACCTTGTTGGCATAAAGAGTTCTATAAAATTGAGTAAAGAACCCTAGGGTTCTAAATAGAACCTTTTCTTAAGAGTGAATGGATTACAGGTCCAGAATATGCTGCATGACTCTATTCAAACATTGTTTTCTTTATACTTTCCAGATTAAAGTTAATTTAAACTAAGCCTGAAGAAGGTCGAATGTAGAAGGACAAATCCAAGATGTAGGTGACTTTGTTTCTTCAGTAGAACACAAATGATGATTTTTAACTTCAAACGTTGCCGTCTGTCAGTCAAAATGGGAGTGAATGGGAACTCTATCAATAAGTGTCGAAAAAACACGACAGACAAATCCAAATTAAACCCTGCAGCTCGTGACGACACATTGATGTCCTAAGATACGAAACGATCGTTTGTGCGAGAAACCGAACAGTATTTATATCATTTTTTACCTCTAATACGCCACTATGTCCAACTGCGTTCAGCACTCGCTTAGTGAGGTCTGATCGTGCTCTGACAACGGCAGTGATGTCTAGCACTCTTTGAAGTATATGTGCGAGACATCACTGCCGCTGTCAGAGCGCGATCAGACCTCACTAACCGAGTGCTGAACGCAGTCATTATATTAACTGATAAAATTACTAAATTTTCTACCATATACAATTGAATGCACCTAGCTAACAACAGCTTGCTTTGATCTGGTTTCACCTCACTCCAGTCTAAACTAACTGATTTTATAGGTAGGCCTAATTTACTACACATTGTCATTTAAATAACCTGAAAATATTATGGATTATTAAGGCTAACTTTACTAACCACTCTTGCTAAATGGGGTAAGCACACTTATGTTCTCATTTAAGAGTTGTTCGAGGAAATTATTCATTATAGACCGTGTGGACAGATCAGTTGTTGTCATGATTCATTAAAATAAATCTGTTCAAATGAGTCATTAGGTCGTGAATTGGACATTAGCGGACATTGACGCGTTGCGTGCGAATCGCGACTGTTATTAGGACATCGCAAAAGATTTGTCAACACAGAAAACACTTCACCACTTCATAGGACTTTCTTTTCGTTTACTGAAAGTGTGGTTTATGTCAGCTGCACGTGCCTGTCAGAGAAGATGAGGTGACGTTCTTTTGAGCACTATTCACACCCAACGATTATTCAGGAAAAACATTCTCCGAAAGCGCCTCATGAAACATTTATTCGGTCTTACGAACTTTTAGCATTGTGTCAGTTGATTTCGATTATTATGTTTGAGGTAGAGAGAGTGCAAAGACGGTGCTTACTTTGAAAGAGCTCGCGCGCACGAGAACGGCTCCAGGTTCAAAGGTCAATATGGAATGGATTAATCTGCGTTATTTTTTTTTTTTTAACGCGTTATTTTTTCTCAGATTAATTAATCGAAATTAACACGTTATTTTGACAGCCCTAAATTAAATTTATCATTTTGATGGTGGATTGTAATCCAGAAAGATCCAAATGACAATTGGAGACTCACCCGTAGTCAAAAAGCAAATGGTAACGCTAATATACACATAGTCATAGCAATGCTGATGTTGTTAACATTAATGATTTGAGAAGAAAGTATAACAGTAAGAATAATTTGCATGGTTTGGCATGATCTGAGCTAAGTGATCGTTGGATTTAATCATCATTGGCAGCATGATTTATTGTAGGCCTAATGCTTTTTTCCTCAGTTGGTCAGAACAAAAGTGGCAGACATATTACTTACTTATTCAGATGATATTTTCCAGTGAAAATTCTTATATTGGTCATACTTTCAAGACGTAGAATCTGTGATCCCATATTCAGTATCCACACCGGTACGGTGACTGACAGCAAGCAGCAGATTCATCCGCGCTGATGAGCTGCACAGATAACTGTTCCGCATATGACTGCAATTGCAGGTTTCAAGCAAGAGATGGTGACAAAGAGGAAAAATCGCAGACTGCAGCTTTAACTTGTTTAACAATGCAACATCGTAAGTTGAATATGGATAGTGGTTTGGTTGAAGTTAGATATTTTACTTCATAACGTGTTAAATATGGGTATTTTTCTTACACAAACGCATTGCTTCAGAAGGACTTTATTAACCCCCGGAGCCGTGTGGAGTACGTTTATAATGGATGGATGCACTTTCTTGAGCTTCATTCTCGTTGGTCCCGTTCACTGCCATTATAAAGCTTGGATGCGTCAGGATATTTATTAATATAACTCCGATTGCGATCATCAGAAAAAAAGAAAGTCAGATATGATGGCTTGAGGATGATTAAAGCTAAATTTTAATTGTAAAGTGATCTAATCCTTTAAGAGCGTGCACTCCAAACACCAAATCGCCAAAATGAACTGAAACTGAAAACAAACTTGTATTCCCCACTGTAATACATATGGATAGTGGAAACCACTATCTCCAAATTTATACCCAAACACGCCACACGATGGATGTCTCTGCTTGCTGTTGCGCTCGTGCGGCGCCGTTAATGACTCGCTCTCCCTCACCGCCGCCGCTGCTGCTGCTGCTGATCAAAGGCGTTTGCAGCAGACCGCCCAGGATAGTCGGAGAGTCACTGAGCTCTATTTCGCCGTCTGTTTGCGGATCATAACGGCTTCATTTCCAGGCGTTTACAGCAAGAGAATTCCCCGCAGCGATCGGCTTTCATCGGCGTTCTTTTTCTTCCGTCTTTCTCTGGTGATAAACCGGGCGAGCGCGGAAGAGAACGCGCAGTAATGGCAAGATACAGCGTGTTTTCATTAGATTACATTTCCGAAGAATGACCCATCCATCTGTCGATCACATTTTACCAGCACAAACATCCTCCTTCATGCATTGGACGTAGACTTTCGGAGCATAGAAGAGTTGAGAGTGTGCACGGCGCATAAACCGAGGGAAAAAAACAGTTTTACCAAACACTTGGACCGAATTTCGGCGTTTCATCGGTTCGCGGACACTCTTGATTTGATCTTTGGATGTATTTTTGCAGCTCTTGACTCGTGGAGGGATGTGCACTGTGCCAAACGCGCGTAGATGTTGTGAAGTAACCTATGAGGTTGCAATTTCGGGGGTTGTCATATTTATTTAATTTGCTAAAGTTCAGTGTTGCGCTGTTTGGCTGTAAGTCTTCAGCATCATTAGAAAGCAGTTGTGTGGAAGCACAGTGATGCTTGCCCTTTAATATAAGGCATTTCATGTGATGCTTTCACTTTTTTTATAAAGGACGTTTTGTCAGCTAGTGGAGCATGGTCTTCAGAAAGCTGTGTTTGTAGGAAATTCGCTTGCATTTTGATAAATGCATTGGGTTTGCATGATATTTTAGGCCACTTAAATGCTGCTTAACTTTTGTTTTTATAGCAGGTCTCATAGGTGATCATCTTTAGTGTGTTTGCAGGCACTTTGCTCGCCTTTTAATATAAGGCATTTAATATGTGATGCATGTTGGCTGTGCATGCTTTTATAGACTACTTAAATGCTGCTTTAACTTTAGGTTTTGCATTTACGCCTAATTGAGCATCATTGTCATTTTTAGAAAGCAGTGTGTTAATGTGTTGAATTTTGGCTGTAGATATATGCTACTTTAATTTCATCTCTTTGGTGAGCATCATCATCTTTAGAAAGTGCGTAACGTTTTGTTGCTTTAAGACGTTAAAGTCTCAAGTTGGTCTCTCAGATGAGATGTTGCATGACTGCTCTGAAACTCAAGGAAGCAGGTTTTAAAGCAGTGAGCGCACAGTGATGCGCAATGACGCTCTTGCTGTGCGCAAATGTGCTGACGCCACCTGTGGTCTATTAAATCGATTGATTCCGAAAGATTTAGACACTTTGACCAGGAGAGAGTTCAGTTTGCACAACAGCCTTGTCGCTTGCGCTTTCTAACCACCAGACAAGTTTTGATCGCATAGTATAGCGTGTATCCACAGTATAATCGTGCGTGACGCGAGTTGAGAATTTAAATGGTGTTCCGAAAGTTACCCGGTGTCTCAGCATCGGGCATGGGGCTTCGTCTGTCTCAGAAATTCGTCTTTCTGCTGTTCCTGTCGGGGTTGGTAACTCTGTGCTTCGGAGCTCTTTTCTTTTTACCCGACTCCGTGCGTCTGAAGCGCATCTTCCTCTCCAAGAGCGAGAATCCAGCGGTGACCGTAGGCTCCGACAATGAACTTTCCAAAAAGGTGCCCGTGGATCAAGAGCATCAGCGGGCGGGTGTAAAGGGGGGTGAGGCGAATGTCAAACTGAAAGTGAGCCGCAAGCCCTCGGTCACCCATGGAGCGAGAACTGTGGAGAGATCTGTTGGGAGTAAAGCGCAGGACGAGTGGAGTCCGGCGAGGGCGCACGAACCGGCGGCCAGGGACGAGCGGGTCACCTCGGCCGCTCACAACGGCCAGCGCGGCAGTGCTTTCAGCTATGAGATGTTTAAAAAGTGCCTGCTGAAACCAGCTTTGGGGAAGGACCAGGGAAAGCCATCTGATTCCGAGACGCTTCAGCGGAGAGAGAAAGTCAAAGAGGTGAGATGTGCGCATGGAAGACTCTTGTTACTGACTGTTGTGTATAGAAGCCAATTTCTGACACACAAGAAAAGTACTGCTTTGGGAAATCCTAATCAAGTTATATTTATGGGATTAAAAAGTAGGCTAACAAGTAAAAATGATGACATACTAAGGGATACAAAGTCGAAATTGACATACTGTTATAATGACGATTCAAATTTGAGTCATTATTATGTATAGAAATGTCATAGAAATGCAACTTTTTCTGTCATAATGACTTTATTTCATAATTTTGACTTTATTTAATAATTACATGACTTATTGTGTGTCATATGATTGTGTGCTGTAAAAGATCAGAATGTTGTGTTGCTGCATTGAAAGTTTTCAGTTGGTTCAACTAAAGTGTCGATGTTAAAAGACCTTCAGTTCACAAAATTTAATTGAGCCAACTGAAAATATTCAATGCAGCAAGTTTTGACCTCCCAAATCTTTTACATTGTATGCTTTGACTTTATATCATGATCATCAATCTTTTTTTTTTTTTCTTATGTGAGGCTTCCAGAGTTGTGTAGCCTAAGTGATTGTAGGTTTGCAACTGGTCGGATTGTGCCTGTAATTAGTGTCACTTGGGATAAAAGTGTTGCCTAATGCTAAAGGGGAGTCGGGGCTAGTTGTCACATTTATTCCAGTGAAAGTCAATATAAATCAGTAAAGTGTAAAACGTATAGCAACAAGATATAGTTTATATAACACATTGAACTCTATAGTGGGGCATGTTGTCACACATGTTTGTGCACATTAAATGCAAAATGAAACCGCATATGAAGCACATATGACAACTTTCCCTGAGTGTGACAACTAGCCCCAGTCTCCCTAATCCCATAGAATCCATACATCCGTATCAGCAGATAATTATTGACGTGTCACTTTCTGAACTGACACTTATCAGTGAGTGCTCAGGCTTCTTTTCTGCTGCTCTGTTTTTGTGACAGTTGTTTTAAGCTGCTGGTTTGAATCCAGATAAAAGGAACCTTTTGTCTTTCAGTCAACGATATGCTTTGATAGGTGGAATACAGACATTGACTGTGCTATAGTGAAGGTTTGTTCCTGAATCTGTCTTGGTGAATCAATGATCATTAGAGCTGTTTCTGGTGTGGTAGTGAAACCTCTTGTATCAGAATGAGTTTCACTCCCACATAGGGATGACAAACTCTGAACACACACACACACACACACACACACACACACACACACACACACACACACACACACACACACACACACACACACACACACACACACACACACACACACACACACACACACACACACACACACACACACACACACACACACACTTTTAAACATGATTCAGTTATTAGTAAACATTATTATTAGTGTGGCTTTAATTATTTTATTTTTTTATTGAGTGGTGTGTTTTAATGGTAAAGTGCTTGCTTTATTTTTATATTAAACATAATAAATCATTATTATTATTGCTGATATTTGTTGTTAAGCATCAAACTTTGGTGTATAACTCACTCTCACAGTTTGTACTGCAAATGAATGATTCCTCAAATCATGTTGTTGAAGAGAGGTGTGCTTTTAAGTGATTTTCAGCCTATAGAAAGCTAAAAATATGGAATTTATTTTGACTTGGTCTAGTAAACATGCACCCAAAACACCTTAGCAATCACATAGCAATATCCTGTAATCATGGCAGTAAGATTTGCATGTGCAAACACCACTATTTTCCCCAAAAGTAAGTGTTAAAATCTAGCTTTACGTTTATTGGAATATTTGCATTTTTTATTTAAACAATTTTTTAAGCTTACTTTTTTGTTTTTTTGCTGTGCATGTCAGATTTACTGTTATTTTTTATATATTTTGTCTCATTTAAAGTTGAAATTAGTTATTGTTTATGATGAATCTTGACATGTATATTATATATAATAAACATTATGCACTTTTTGTAGCTTACTATTTGGCTGCACATCAGATGCAAAATTATTTTTTTAAGCTTTGATTAACTTATTTAAAGTTGCTACTGTGTTTGAAAAGAAACTTTTACTCTGAAAGAATAATTTCTGAAATAATTCTGATTTTTTTTGTCATGCTGTTCCAAACCCCCATGATTATCCACACAAAGGGTGTTTTTTTTGTTGTTTATTTTGGAGCTTGATAGCACTTTTGTCATTTTAGAATTTGGTCTTAATGTTTGAGGTCAATGGGGTTTGAAACCACATGAAGGGGAGAAAATGATGACTGAATTTTCATTTAGGGGTGAATTTTTCCTTTAAATGTCAGAGTGAAAATGCTATTTGTTCAGGTTCATATTGTTTCACAATAGTTCAAGCGTAAGGTCCAGCTTGCTGACATCCTATTGATTTTTCTAACTTGTCGAAGTCATTTTTGTCAGACTTTGTGAAATGAATAACTGTAGAAACAATGCATGTTTCCAGAGTGCAGTGAGCGTATTAAAATGTGTCTTCTCTACAGCTGAAATTCTCCTTTGAATTTTCTATTGTTATATCATATTTCACAGTGTCAGAAGCGCTGGATGCTTTCCAAAGCCACGGGGTGTTTATAAAGCGCTGTGGTGGCAAAGCCAGTATTGGACTGTTTCTTACCTTGCTGTAGGCAGGAGTCATAAAATGAAAGAAAATCAAGCAACAAAACAAACTTTATATGCATACTGTTTCATTGAACTTTAAAGTCAATGTGAAACAACCCATTTCACTTTTGTAATCTGACAAGTTTCCGAGTGAAACCGGATATTCAAAGACAAATGTGGGCTCAGGAATTGATTGGATGGTCAAAAGTGGGCGTTGCATAGAGTCAGGAAGAAGCTGAGAATCAGCAGATAAGGAAATATGTTATATTTTGATTGATATAATGTGAAAATAAACCGTTTCATTAAAAATAATGTGCAATGAATCATACATGAAATCACCAGGATTGTGGCAGGTTTTAATTTCTTGTGTTTGTGTACCTTGTGACCTGCGCTGACCTACTTGCATGTCATTTCAGTGATTCATGCAGGTTTTATACTGTTGCCGTTAAAGCCACATGCTGAATTAACTATTTACGAATAAGCCGTTTGTGCTGTTTTTACACGGACGCCTCTGGCTTCCCTCTGTGCCGCCTCCTGTCAGAGCGATGCATATTCATGTCTGACCTAATCATGATAAACCGCTCTATTAAATAATAATCCGGCAGACGAGAGTCTTCTGAAGATCTTCTCTTCTAGAGATTTAGTCTTCGACCAGTATGGATTTTCAAAAAAGCTAATTTTGCCTTTTGTATACCATGGTATCTTCTTTGGTATCTTTACAGCACAGTTTTGTGAGTGTGCAAAGCGTACAAAACATTAGGCCATCCGTTTCTGAGCTTTTTAGGCAATTTAAGAAAAATGGTTTCTATTTTTTTTTTTTTTTTATTCCCCCCCAGTGTAGTTTTGCTCATTTGTCAATTAAAGTTGCAGCTTCTTAATCTGTTTGGCCGGTATTATTGCATTTGCATTCAGCAGATGTTCAGCGCTGTGTTCTTTAGGCTTGATGGGCTTAAAAACAAGGACTGACTTTACATATGTTCTCCTTGACCATTGGTTGTTTAGTTATTACATCAACCGTGACTGTGCAAGTCAAATATTGAACTTCTAGCTTCACTGGTCCGGGTTTATCTTGGCTCAGGACCATTCGCTAAGACAGGAGTGGATGTCCGATTGACCTGAAGCGACAAACTACTATTTGTTTCTGTTGTGTGACATTTATGGACTGGCTTATCTAAAAACCAGATCTAACTAGTCTGATGAAACACTTTTTGAAATTCAAATAATGTTGATAGAAGTGCTTGAAAGCTTCATTGTGGCAGTTTGGAAACTATACTTGTCTGAATCTCATGAAAACAGTTTTTCCAAAATCTGTTGTCTTATGTTTTTCCTTTTGAGTTGAAATGTTAAAAAACAAACAAACAAAAATCTATTTTAGGACCATTATGATGTTTTGCATTATGTTTTTAGTTTTAAAGTCCCCCTGTGGTGAAAATCAAGTTTTTAATGTTGTAAATATATATCTATGTGGTGTTTTTAATATGCTTTATGTGCAAACTCATGTCAACACCATTGCTGAGTATTTTCTCTTTAAAACTGCAGTGAACCAAAGACAGTCGTTTGAAATCACCGGTGTTTCTGACGTCACAAACTACCTTGTAACCAATCACGTCAACGTGTCGGCAGGCTTTAGCATATCATTAATTGACCATGCAAGGGAGTTTTGCTGGTATATATTTCTGTTGATATGAAAAATCATGTAGATTTAGCAATATGGCGGGTGTATGATGCATATTATGAAGTTATGATGAACTAAAAGCCTTTCTCCACTGACGTTCTGAGGTGTTCAAAGCGTTTCTAAGGATACTGATTGTTAGAAGGCAGCTGTCTGACTCGTGAATGTCAACATGGTTTTTTGTAACATTAGCAACACATTATTAGCTATTTGATAACGTGGTCAAGCAAAACACTAATCAGATTAATTGCTGTTATGTGTCTGACGTTGTAAAGAGCGATTCCATTGTACAGCGTTTAACTCAGTAAGTTGACCGAGTGGATCTCTGAGCCTGTGCGAGTGAGTGGAGGCGGGGCTAATTATCATATTCATAGATCCATGTATATTAAATGAGCCAAGGGTGTAGAGTTACATTCAAGCTATTTTAAGGCATTAAAAAAAAATCACAGGAAAAAACATTTAAATATGTAATTTTGGTGATCAAAGATGAGTTTTAAGAGCTAAAATTATTGACTACAGGGGGACTTTATCAATGCTTATTTTGTGTAAATCAAACATAAATCAATGCCTATTTGCATAAATAATAGTAACATACTTTGCATAAATAATATCAATATATTTTGCATAAAGAAAATGAAGCTTATTTTTGGACCATTATAATTTTTGCCTTGTGACAATTTTAATATCAGCGCTCAATAAATCAAACATAAATCATTGCGTGCTTTGCATAAACATAAATCAGTGCTTATTTTGCATAAATATCAACACATCTTGCATAAATAAAATGAAGTCTGTTTCAGGACCATTATGATTTTTTTCCATTGTGGTGTTAATTTTATTATTAGTGTATATTTTGCAGAAATCAAATCAATGCTTATCAATGCATAAATCAAACACAAATGAATGCATATTTTGCATAAAGAAAGTAAAGCCTATTTTAGGACCAGAAAAAAAATAAATAATAAAAAAAAATATATATAATTTTTTTTTTTTTTTTGGCTTCGTAGCATTCATTTCAACATCAGTACTCATATATTGGAGCAGGGATGGCGTATTTTTGTAGGACAAAACGTAAGTTCGCATCACTCTGAATCCCTCGACAAAAACCCAAATAGGATTTTTCCATTGACTTTTGGATTATTCCAGAAAATAAGGTCTGTGACTAACAAAAGCTTATGATTCTTACATAGATTGTTCATCATGATAATCTTCAGAAATGAATTTTATGAATTCTGAAGCGTAAAGACAATTGGCAGAAGTCAAAAGCTAAACGTAGCCTATAAATGAACTACACAATGGTCACATGACTTCAACATCTATCACTAAGCATCCGACGACTCTTTCAGTTTTGGTTTAAATACATTTTCCCTGATTATAAACTCAATGAGGCTGTGGTTATGGACTAGTGCGTAGATGAGTTTACCTGTTAATGATGCTGATGTATTTTATGTTGTAGAATAAAACGTGAAAATATCTTGAGCTTGTGTTCACCACAGACCTCATTTTAGGCATTTAACCAAAAACCCATTCAATAAACCTTCAGGACTATAAAATGCAAACTCCTTTGCGGGTTTCGGCGTACAAAAATACATCATCCCAGCAGCACTTTTTCATCCTAATGTGTTTGACCTGGGGGCGGGGCTTATCTTTTTGGGATGTGGGTGTATTTACTCCTGTATTTATCTAGATCTTTTCCTCTTAGAAATGACATGGCTATATAATCTCTTCTAAATCTCTCCTCTCTTGTTTGGGAACGTTCTCGACAGTGTTTTTTGACATTCCCCAGAAAGTCTAGAGGAATTTGCGGTTTGTATCCATGAGTATGCAAAGCTTGTCGAGTCTATGGCCTCTCATTCATCAGAGCCTCCCTGCTTTTGTCATGGGGTGCTGACTGGAGGGTTTATCCCCTGTTGGGACATGCTGAATGGGCGTTCACCGCTCTGTAAGATGGATAGAGTTACAAGGAGCAGCTTGGCAACTCTCGCCCGAGGCTGGGTGGAAGCGAAGAGAGGAGCCGTGAGCTTTGAGCGCTTCCTCTCAGGAAAGCCAAGATCCTGTTCCACTTCTCGGGGCGGAGGAGGACGCTGCAGGCCTCTGAGCTACTGGTGAGGGGGCAGGAGAGTGCAATTAGCTCCTGGCTATTGAAACGGGGGATGGAGAGCGGCCGCTAAACGAGAGTCATGATGACAGCATCTGTTCTTCTGTTTTATCCTGCACCGCTGAGACTAGATTTGACTTTCTTAATATGTGCAGAGTTTTGCAACAGTCTTTGCAAACTAAACTTGATGTGGTTACTTGGCTAGATATAGACTAGATATGGTTATTGGAGCAGTTTTGACTGTAACCGAGGTATTGGAGAGGCTGATTAATGAATATTTAACCTTCTGTGGACACACTGAAGCTCGAGTCGCCATTGGCTAGTACATTTTTATTTTACTCGTCAGACTTTTTACATGGAATGCAAGAACAATGCAAATGAAAAAAATTTGACATAAATATAATATAGGGTCATTCCGTGTCAAATCAACCTAATTTCGGAAACTTCCCTGATTGTGTTAATGTTTTTTCTGTAGAAAGACTACCATGAATAATGATGAAAGCTAAAATATTAAATGTCACAGATGTATATTTACTGAGTAATCCACTTTTTTTTTATAGAATGACCATTTTCACCTGAGATTTGGAGCCAATTTACAGGGGTGTAAAAATGACTTTAGAAAGATGGTAGCATCATTATTTTATTTTTACACAGAGATTGGTAGGTCTATTAGTAAAATCTGTTGACTTTAGCAACCTTTGTTTCATTATGTGCCAACAGTGATGGTGAAAGCACTTCTTGTGTTTTTTTTTTTTTTTTTTTTTTCCCCTCAAGTTTGCATGCCTGTAACTCAAGAAGTATTAAAGATATCTGAATATCCTTTCAAATTCCAGCCCATAACCAACTGTCCTTTTGGTATCTTAATTTTAATGGCCCTTGAAGGTTCAATCCCAGAGATATGGACATGTTAATGTGGCTCCGTGAGTAAATTGGTTAATTAATTGTACACATCTTCAGTGGTCAAAAACCAAATGTGGGTCACTTTGCATACAGCTGATACTTTTTTTTTTTTTTCAAAGAGGAATATCTGATTCTGAAGAACAAATAGGCTAATGTCAAAATTAAAAATGTATCTCGTGTTTTTCTATCAACTTTCATAGATCATACCGTAGATCAGTGTCATAAATATTCGTTTTCCATAGTTTGCATGCCTGTAACTCTAAAAGTATTCAAGATATGTTAAAATCCTTCTTGATTCTCATTTTTGACAAACTTTCCTTTTGAAATCTTTATTTTGAAGGCCCTTTATAGTTCAGTCCCATAGATAGGGGGATCTCAAAGCAGCTCCATGTTCAAACGGTTGAAGTTTACCCATTTTCAGTGATCGAAAACCAAATGTGGTTCATTTTGCACACAGCTAATACTTATTGCTTTAAAAGAGGAATGTTTAATGTTTAAACTAGAAATGTTTCTTGTTTCAAAATAATTGCATAAAACATAACTCTGAGTACCATAACTGTGTATTCTAGAGTTGTCAAAAGTACTGACTTCGGTACCAGTCAGTACTGAAAATTTAAAAATGTGACCGTTTAAAACGCTTTTGAGCGGATTCGTAAGCACCTCTGATGGTCCATTGTGTTGATGCGCTTATTGGATATGTCTGTGTTTGGCTACAATGATCAACGCATGGAAGCATTTTGAAAGCAGGCGTCTAAACGCTTCCATGTGTCTAAGCGCTCGGTGAAGAGCATTACTGATGACTATTTACAACATTAATAGATTCAGAGGTGTTTATGAATCCACTCCAAAGTGCTTAAAGCGTCAGATTTTTAAAATGTCGGTACCGACGTGGCATTGAAGTCATTTTGACATAATTTTTTTGTGTGAAATTGTCTGTTCAAGCGTAAGACGTGAAAGAGAGCTCAATTCAGTTCTCGTGTGCTGTCAAATGCATCTTTCTGGGCGTGCACGGGTTATCTACACGTGCAAATGATAAACTTTCATAACAATTCAGCACTGGTTCAATCAGTGACAGTTCTGTCAACGAACCAAGCGACGGAACGTAAAGCTCAGCAGGCAATGCAATTATATCAGTGCAAAACTTTTTTTTTTTGCCTCTAACTCAATTACGGGCAACTGAAATCGTACAACTTACTAGCCATTGGCTAATAAAATACATCTTTTTTTAGTCACTTATTGTAAAATTTGGTTTGAAATTTGACTAATTTACATGCATCGTAGATGGTTGAAATAAGTAAATATTGGTCTGGTTTCATAGACAGGGCTTGGATTAAGCCAGGATTAGGACTTAGTTCAATTAGGGCATTTATGTAGCTTTTATAAACGTGCCTTAGGAGAAAAAAAAAAAAAAAAAGAATATCTTGAGACAAAACAATGGCAGTGACATATTTTAAGATATGTCAGTACAGGTTGCGTTCAGTTAAAACGGGTCAAACATGCATTTCAGTCTGGAAATAGGCATATGCCTCGTCTGTGAAACCCCATATCAGTCAACCAACAACCGATGTCGTAAGGAGCTGTTCACACAGGAGATGTTCTTGCAATTCTTCTGCAATGTTGTTTTTTTTTTTTTTTTTTTTTTTTGTACACATCCACTGTTGTTCACATACAGTATCTCATTTTTTTATTTTTTTATATGCAGTATTAAGTTAAAAGTAGTTCCAATTTAAATGTGCATCCAAACTTTCTGACTGATTTTTCCTGATTCTCCATGACCTTGCAAGTTGTTTTTAGTCACTGGAAAAGGATTTTAGTCATTCAAATTCAGCCCAAATTCACTTGTGAATCATTAATCATTTGGTTTGCAAGCAAGAGCATAACTGGAAATGCTGTTCTTTTGAACTTTTTAATCATAAAAGGATCCTGAAAAAAAAAAAAAAAATGGTTTCCATTGAAATATGAAGCAGCACAACTGTTTCCAATATATGTTTTCATTGATAATTATAAGAAATGTTTCTTGAGCAGCAAATCAGAATGATTTCTGAAGGATTACGTGACACTGAAGACTATGCTGAAAATTCAGCTTAGGGACTTCTTTCAAAATCTTACCATCCACAATCCTTGGAATGGTAGTGTATTTGTTTATCTACTATAGGAATTTCCATGACTCTCTTTCAGGTGTGGAAAACACAAATCCTCACAATTTCCTTAAAAAGTATCCAGGTTTTGCATGGAACCCTATGGAAGCTCATGCTGATGCTCTCCATCTGGCTGTTTTGAATGCAAGTGTGCTCTGTGTGAACGGCCCTTAAGTGTACTTGCAGTATAATTTGATACTGTACTAAACATCATTGTGATTATGTGTTGTAATATAACCTAGAAGAAAATGTATTAAAATGTCTGGTTTAAATTTGTGATCTAATTCTAGTGGCTCTATTGAATCCACTGTGCCTCTGTGAATATTAGGCTATATTACACCGTTTTTTTCAGTGAAGATTAGCGCAAAAATCTTCTCAAATGTCATTTAATGCAAAACAATTTGAGATGAAGCACTGTGATTCTATTAAATTTATGCTATTGCAAATAATTTATCTAGTGCATGGAAACTATTACAAAATGCTAAGTTCAGGATCAAGGTCGGTTAAAGCAAACGATTTACTGGTTGTTTAGTCTCTAAAGGACTCATTTGTTTGTTTTTCTTGTTGCGCCAGCCTCCACGTTTGTTATTTTGAGTTACTTTGCATCAGATTCCAGTAAGCAGACATGGGTGGACGTGACCTCTGCGCTCCGCTCCGAGCCAAACGCTCTGCTGGGGACGAGAGTTTTCCAATGTGCGCTCAAAAGTGCTTAGAGTTCAAATTCTAGGTTTTAAGCTAGCGGTCTAACTTCACTGTATTGCTTCGACTTTGAAAATCTCTGCTCTTTACCACCACATACTAGCAGTGTAATTATGAACATACTAATTATAGAAAATCAGACGCTTGAGAAAGAGACAATGACACGTCATGATTCTGTTTAGGGTTTGGCGGTATGACATTATAAATCATGCTACAGTAGAAACGCGTCAGCTGGTAGAGATTTTCCTGTACTGTTTATATTGTGGAAAAATAGGACATGTGGTTATTTAAAGTGCCTCTATTTTGCCATTTTAAAGGTTTCTAATGTTGTTTTGGAGTCTCCTACAACAGATTTACATGTACCCAAGGTCATAATGTACATATCATTTCTTAAAGAGTCTGAAAATGGTTTGTTCGAAGATTCCGTCTCTCTAAACCCCTCCTTTCCACGAGCCTGCTCTGCTCTGATTGGTCAGATGGCCCAGTCTGATGTCATTTGGAATATTTGAAATATTCAAAAAAGCATAATAGAACTTTATGGAATTTTATGGAACTTTAATACAGAACTCTTTTTTTTTTTTTGTTGTTGAATTTTCAGTAAAAATGTGATTTATATAATAACTTTTTGGACAGATTTTGGACCTTTGTTGTCATAACGCTCACCCCAATTTTCCTTCAGGTTAATCTATGTCCAGGGCTGATAAGGACTGAGTTATACTCGCTCATGTCTGTGTACTATCACCGCTCTCTTTTTCCTGTGTTGTTCTCTCATTTGTAGCTCATTCCTTTTGTCCATTTGTGTGGTCGTTGCCTTTGGCGCTGTGCACTAGGTAGTCATGTAGATGACAATTCATAATAGTCTCTGAAGAGGTTATTGCTAAAAAGCACCATCTGCAGCTTAATCTACTTCCCTAGATAAAGTCTCGATGGAAAATGGTGTTTGTGTAGGTGGATATTCATGATTTGTACCTTTTTTTTTGTTTTCACAAGCCCTAAAGTTGTTCCAAAGCTGCATGAGTTTTTCTTCTGCTAAACACAAAAAAAGATATTTTGAAGAATGTTGGTAACCAAAATATCTTCTTTAGTGTTCATCAGAACAAAGAAATTCATGTGAACTATGCCTTTAACAAAAGTGCCACCATGCAAAAACAATTAATGTTTCAATATTAAGCTTAATTAAAAAAAAAAAAAAAAAATTGGGATGAATTGTGGCCTTGATGTGTTTTCTGCAATATAATTTGAGAAACATCATGATTTGAGCCTCAGACTCTGTGTATTATATTTGAGTTATTCTTCATTCAATAAAGATCAGAGCAGGAATGCAAATCATGCAAGTAGCATATTTCACAAATATGCTGTTTAATGCAAAACTATTTGAAATCAAGCGTCGCATTTCAGACGTCTTGACACATTTCATCAACATCATATTCTGCATCATTTTACCTGGTTCCAGTGATTGCGAATGCCGTCTTCGGCTCAGTCAGGCGTTGTAAGTGATTTTCCGCTGGGGCAACATTGGTAGAAATAGTTTTTAATTATCTGGATGTTCAGCGCAGTGCACTGCTTTTGGGAAGGGTGTTTTGTTCATTACCAACACAATTAGGCCGTTAATGAAACAGCGGTACACAGAAATCATTACAGCCCAAAGGACTTGAATCATTTTTCCTGTTTAACTTGTGTGGGAGTGACAATATCTGCCCACTTTGTTTACAGAAAGAAGCAAAGAGCAAATCTGTTGCAGTCTCATTTAATGATCGTACGTCAGTGCGTTGTGGACTTGCAGATTATAATAACCCAAAGTGACAAGTAATGAAGCGTCGCTTCAGAAAATGCCAAACTTCCCTTTTTTAGTTGCTGAGTGACTATCCTTTATCATGACAGACCAACTTCCTTTCTCTATCTTGCTTAATGTATCATAATGTGAATTTTGTGTGTGTGTGTGTGTGTGTGTGTGTGTGTGTGGTGCTGTCAATCGATTAAATAAATATATATAAATCTATTTTTTTAATTGCATTAATATAATTTTTTTATTGAATCTCAAAATTAACGTAGAAGCAATATAAAGATGATATATTTTAAATGTTTAATGGTAACTTTTTACTAAGGCCATTATAATTATAATATCGTTTTTGCTGATGTCTCTATTAAATTGATTTTTTTTCTCTCTATTTTAACCATTAATTATCGTTAGCATTACAGTATAATTAAAAGCTATTGTTTTTAACATTTAATAGCCTTTATATAAAATACAACATTTAAGTGACCTTAATAAAAATTAATCCCTAATAAAGCTACAAAAGTTATTCAGTCAAAAGCAGTAAGTGATTTTCTCTTTTTCTTTTGTTGTTTGATCAACATTGACACAGACAGCGGCAGGTTTATTTGGCTGCTGTCACTTTAAGACCTGAAGCACATGACACAGATATGACAGGCATCTGATTTTCTTTTCCACTTTACAGTACTTTTTATCTCATTTCATACTGCTTACGAGGATAATCGCCAAAAACGGGTATTTTGACATGATTTTGTGTGTTTTTGTCCATTCAAGTTCAAAAGAGAACTTAATTTGGTACTGGTCTGAAGCGGCTTTCTGTGTGCATGTTTCGGGTGAATAATAGGGCCCTATGAAATCCATTTTATTTTTTCCCAAATTCCGTTTTATTTTTTCCCAAATTTCGTTTTTTTTTCCATTTTAATTTTTCTGGATTCCGTTTTTTTCCGTTTTATTTTTTTTTTTGACTCCATTTTAATGATTAAATTAAATTTTAGTAATCAAAAAGCATGTCTAATTAATTGAAATAATGAATCTTGTCCAATTTACCAACAATTTAATAAAAGTTTAACAAAAAAATTAAAAAAATTTTAGGGACCTATAATAAACGTTTTATTCTTTCCCCTCAAATTTTATTTTTTACCAAATTCTGTTTTCTGGATTCCATTTTAAGGGTTTAATTCCATTTTAATAATCAAAAAGCATGTCTAATTAATTGAATTCTTAAAAACAACAATATTAATTAATTATTTTTCACCATTTAATTTATGTTTTAAAAATATGTTTTGAAATTAAACTTTTTTTGTCAAACAATGTGCTGCACAACAGAGCTTTACTGTTAAAATTAAAACATGGAAGAAACACTGAGAGTATTGTTTAAAAATATATTTTAATAATTTATTGTTAAATTCATTTATCTAAATTCTTCTGTACAGCAGTAATATGTTTGTCAAGTTAAATCAAACTTTTATCTTGACGGTTTTACCCAGAGCTTTGAGTTTCTCTGTGTTTATGATGGTAGTTTTCTCAAACGAAGCAGTTAAATGCTGATGAAGTGACTTTCAGAGCAGCTCTGAAGATGAATTCGTGTGTTCATATAGTGAGGCGACAGAGGACGAAAACACCGCGAGCGTCGCATGTGCTTCAGCGTGCGTGTGCCCGCGCGAATGTGTGAGGCGGTGTGAGGTAAATGAAACTGCGCTTCATTCATTTCAGAGGCACACAGGCATGCAGGATTCATGTTTAAATAGTCTTTTTGTGGTTTAATATTCAATTTTTAATATTCGCGATTTAGTGTAGTGACCTGCTTTTAATTCATTCATCAAAAATTTGACAAATACCGTGACATTCCGCGTTATGTAGCAAATTCCGTTTTTATGAATTTTTGCATCTTGTCATGTTAAATGGTTTAAAATCACTTGAATGAACGAGAGAGTGTTCAAATACTGTAACGCTAGTCAAAGGATGCCAGGAAAAACAGATGCTGTGTTTTATTATTTCAAAATTGCTATATTTTGCATAATGTATTAATATATGTTTTAATTTGATTATACTGTTCGCTTTGCTTTTAAAATGTATTAATATTCAATTTTTAAAAATTTCTCACTCAATTTCCAGGACATTGTGCATAATTTGCAGGCATCATATTTATTTATTTGGTGCTTTTTCAGATTAATTTAAGCAAACTTTAAGTTCACCCAACCTCAGTTTGACGTCAGAGTTCAGTTTGGATGAAAGCAGCTTTCTGAACTCTGTTGTGCACCAGTGAACCACACCTGAGTCCACTTGTAAAGCTGGTCTGGCTTAAACTCTGCCACGAATGGCACCAAAGCATCAGAAGTCATCCGTTACTGATGATGTATCATTTGCATAATGCAGTATAATGCATCATTACTGCTTTTCATTGAGTAAATTCTCTTCAGAGAGCAGCTCGCATTCTTCACATCTCATGCTGTGTGTCCATCACTGTGTGTGTGTAAAGTTTCAGTGGTAAATCTGAAGGGATTAACACAGCAGTAAGAGTGAAACTGGGGTCTTCTCTTGAGGCTTTATAGTTGCGTTGGTGAACAGATGCTAGTATTCTTGGTGTTGCTCGTTTTAATGACACCAACCTTAGTTAATGCAGGCTGGTTGAATTGTGAAAATAGAGCTGCAGGTCGAGAGGTGGATTTGAACTCTGTCAGAACAAGAAGTCGAATCAAATGTGAAAACGGCAATATCAAACTGGCAAAGTTACATGATTTCAGTTAACGAAGCGTTGTTACATCATAAATGTTTCGAAATTTTAGTGGTTCACCACTGGGGGTGTGACTTTGGCAGTTTGATACACGCTCCGAACCACTGATTTGAAACAAAAGATTCGTAAAGTGTTTTGAAATCGCCCATCACTAGATATTGTTGAATAAAGTCTTTTTATAATTTTTTATATTTCATATTTTTCTTAAGTATATTCATGTATATGTATGTGTTTATAAATACAAAATAAATATACATAGCACACACACGTATATTATGTGTAAACAAACTTTTATTCTAGATGCCATTAATGGCGATTAATCATTAAGTAGCCCTAGTGTTTTTATTAACTAACATTAACAACGAGCAACACATATGTTATCTTTGTTAATGTTAGTTAATGCATCAACTGTTATGTAATGGGACCTTCATGTAAAGTATTTCCAACTAACTTTAAGTTGTTATTATCAGGGTGTTTCCCCGCACAAACTGTTTGGTTGGTCAAAAACAGCTGTGATTCGTTTCTGTGAAACTGAGATGATCAAGAACTGTGATTAGGTAGAAACCCATCTGCCCGGCTGCATTACAGCGCTGCTGATGATATCGTTGCTTTTGGAAGCGACCCATCACCTCTGTCATGTCATGCCAGTCACATGACAGAAATAGAGAAAAACGGTTTGCTCCAGCAGTGGGTGTAACAAGTGCTTCTGGAAGTGATCCTCCCTTTCCGTTTATCATGTGGTTTCAGAGATGCAGAGAAACAGGAAGGTTGTTTGCAGGTGTGGCCTTGCAGAAGCAGAACCCAGAGTCCCTTTGCTCTAAACTCAACCTAAACTTTTAGTTAGCCAATATATTTTGGGCAAAACAGTAGAAACGTTGAAGCTGGTTTGTTGTGTCAGATTGAATCTTAAAGGGTTTCCTGTTCACTCCCTTCCGTTTTCACACATGCAAATGCTTCTGGCCTTCTTCTGGTATAAAAATGACTTTAGAAAGATGGTAGCATCATTATTATTATTATTATTATTTTACACAGAGATTGGTAGGTCTATTAGTAAAATCTGTTGACTTTAGCAATCTTTGTTTCATTTATATGCCAACAGCGACAGTTCAAAAATGGCAAAAAGCACTTCTTGTGTTTTTTTCCCTTAAGTTTACATGCCTGTAACTCAAGAAGAATATCCTTTTAGATTCTGGTTCTTAACAAACATTCCTTTTGGTATCTTCATTTTAAATGCTTTTGATGGTTCAATCCCACAGATATGGAGATCTTAATGCGGCTCCATGAGTAAATTGTACATGCATTCAGTGGTCAAAAACCATATGTGGGTCACTTTGCATACAGCTTATACTTTTGACTTTTAAAGAGGAATATCTGAAGAACAAATAATGTTAAACTAGAAATGTATGGCGTGTTTTTCTATCAACTCGGTTGCAAAGATCATATGTCGAAGTGCCATAAATATTCCTTTTCCAAAGTTTGCATGGCTGTAACTCTAAAAGTATTAAAGATATCTTAATATCCTTCTAGATTCTCATTATTAATACGCTTTTCTTTTGAAATATTTGTTTTTAAGACCATATAAAGTTCAGTCTCATAGATATTGGGACCCCAATGTGACTCCATGTCCAAATTGTTGAATTTTACCCATTTTTAAATGGTCAAGAACCAAATGTAGGTAACTTTTTAAACAGCCCAACTTGGAAACCGAATCAAAACTGTTTCTCAGTAATAAATACGACTTAAAAGGGCAATAATGTCCAGTTTCTGACTAGGAAAGTTGTATTCATGATCATTTGATAACAGCAGTGTAGCAGTGTTTCAGGCAAGTGTTGGAGAGATTAACTTTGTTACTTTGCAGAATGTTTACATGCACAAACATTAAATAACACATTGAAGGAAAGGTGAAATCAAAAAAGCATTATAGGTGCCGTTTAAGGTGAGTTTTTATTGTTTTCTGAGCACCTGAACAGCCCCTTTAAATTGTGATGAGATCCTACACAATAGCTTCCTCAGTTTTACAGTCACTGTTTAGAGCTGATAAACAGCATCATTCGTACTGTATCTCTCCACTGTAAGCCTCTCTAGGCTGGTGGGGTTTCCTGTTCTTGCCTTTCATCAGACGCTCATGTAAATCCACATTTCTATTCAAGGGTCCTCGGGGGCCCACAGGTGTGTGGAGTCCCTGTGCTGAACCTCACAGGGTGTGTTCCAACTGTTTGGATCATCAGCGTCTCAAGAGACCTCCGTTTCTCCTAATGGGATGGTAAACAAAGAAATGTCTGGTTTCTCCAGGGATCCTGTAGATGTGCAACTGTGTTCTACTAGCTATTCAGTCTGAATAAACTATCTCTGCGTTAGAGCTACAGCGGTAACTCACAGTATGAGATATGCTGTTATTTCTATAACTCTTCTTTGTTCTTTTCTTTTAAAGATGCACCAATATAGATCTTTTTAACCGTCCTGCTGTGTTCATTAAATAAGTTGTCCATTTGTGTTCAGGTTCAAATCGAATTGCATGAACAACAAATCTCAGTGTCTGAGCAGTCAGTGCATTCAAAACCAGAGAAAACCACTGCAATAATCGCCATAATGACACCTAAAAGGAAAGCTGAAGATATTTTAGCTAATATTTAGTGAATATCAGTCTCCACTAACCAGTTTATAAAACATACTGACTTTTCAATCAACTCTGTTACAAACAGATTGGTTCAAATCGGTTCTAAACAGATTATTTGGGTGCATGTAAACATAGCTTTGTGTGTAAAAAGTCTTTCAAGAAGAAATGCATAGTTTAAAGCTGCAGTCCATAACTTTTTTTTGGTTAAAAATGATCCAAAATCAATTTTTGAGCAAGTACATAACCAGCCAGTGTTCATCCTTATCTTATCTCGATTCACAACGGTAAGCTTGTAATAATATTTTATAATGAGAGCGACCTGGTGGATTTCCGCAGGAAATTTGAGCATGCAGCAGTTCGTCATTATGTCACACCTGTAAACAGAAAAAAGCAGTCCAGGCTAGTCGGTTTTATCATGTGAGGATGCTGCTGGTCATTTATAGTCTGTTCTCACAGCTGCTAAAATAATTAAACATCAGTCTGACACTGACAATCATCAGTGACAACTGGAGATTCAGCCATAGTGTGGAGTGGCTACAGGAATTGAAATCTACAGGTAACACTAATATACAGTAAATACACATGGCGTGCGTCTCAATCAGCTCCCTAGTTCAGTAGTCAGGACACTGATCAGGGAATCGGCCACATTCATTTACATACTGATTCACGAGCTAGGGAGCTGTTTGAGACACAGGGATAGTCACGCAATGCTGATGTTTTTAACATTAACAATTTCAGAACAAAGTAATAATAATTTGCACGGTTTGGCATGATCCGAGCTAAGTGATTGTTAGATTTAATCATCATTAGCAACGTGATTTATTGTAGGCCTAATGCTTTTTTCCTCAGTTGGTCAGAACAAAAGTGGCAGACGTGTTACTTACTTGTTCAGATGATATTTTCCAGTGAAAATTCTTATATTGGTCATACTTTCAAGATATAGAATCTGTGATTCTGAAGTTCAGTATCCACACTGGTGCGGTGACTGACAGCAAGCATTAGATTCATCCACGCTGAGCCATGCCGATGCACAACCCACGTAGCGATAACTGTTCCGCATATGACTGCAATCGCATGTTTCAAACAGAGATGGCGACAAACAGGAAAAATGGTGGACTGCAGCTTTAACCAGTGTTTCAAGCAGTTTTAAGATCAAATGTGGGTGAAATTGACCCAACACAAAAGGATATTTTTATAAGCTAAAATTATATTAAAGGGGACCTATTATGCCCCTTTTCACAAGATGTAATATAAGTCTCTGGTGTCCCCAGAATGTGTCTGTGAAGTTTAAGCTTAAAATACCATACATATCATTTATTATAGCTTGTCAAATTTGCCCCTATTTTGGTGTGATCAAAAACATGCCCTTTTTGTGTGTGTCCCTTTAAATGCAAATGAGCTGCTGCTCCCGCCCCCTTTCCAGAAGAGGGCGGAGCTTTAACAGCTCAACAACAACAAAGCTGGAGAATCTCACGCAGCCAAAATGAGGATTGTCAGTAACGGTGTTCAGCCTTACATTGTTCAAACCGGAGTCGACACTGATGGACTCAGGAAGAAGTTACAACTTTTAGACGTTTCTGAATGGTTAGTGGATAAATTGATGTAGTTGCTGTGGAGTTGATTCAACTCATCCACTAGCATGTGCCATCATGTTCATCTTTTGTGCAAATCCAGCATTGAATTGACCCTCGTTTGTGAAGCAGTCCGGTGTAAAATGAACAACACTCTACTATGACAACTCTTCCTCTTCTCTAAAGCAGCCCAACATGGCCTCACCACCTTTGTTGAGTGTTCTCGGGGGCGGGGTTTATGTAAATTTTAGGGTTAGTGATGTCACAAACCCAGGAAGAAGCTCGTTGTAGTCCCTACCAGCCGTCTGTTGTAGTCCTTAAAAAGTGATTTCTGTAATAGAAAATATCTCTCTTTGCATTGAACTTTGAGCGTCGTAACTTTGCAGATGTTGTTTATGCTCAAACAGCAACATTACACACTAACTAAACCACTCCTTGAGGACATCACTTCTGACTTTTCTGGTCTTTGAGCACCATGTTACAACACTTGTGTTAATGCTATAGTGTAAAAAGTGTCTGACCTCTTGCGACTGTTTTTACACTGTTTAGGACTTTGTTTCAGCAGATATTCCTTAAGGTCAGTCTGAACTGAACTGCTGCTGTAACATGTGCCAAAGTCCGTCTGATCTGAGATCTCTCTCAGGACCGGCCTGTGTTTCCTTTGATTTGTGAGCCAGATGTTGTGAGCTAAATGACTGTTAGCACATAACCTGCCCACAAACGAACATAAACCATCAACAGTCTTGGTTTATGAGCCTAACATAGTTCTGGAGTCAATCTGAAATTGTGTGCTTGAAGTCAGATTTGTTTATTATAATGCAATTAAGTCTTTGAGTTGTTTTTGCTCCGAAGGCTTTATGTGGTGAACAACTTAACATTGGTTTTCAATAGAAATGACCTCATCCATTTTATCATAGCATGTAATTCTACTAGCTAGGTTAGCATTAAAATGAAAAGAAAAAAAATAATTTGATGTCAATTGTAATTAAAAAAAATTATAACCTGGAGAAAGTTCTGCTTTAGCATTCTCATTCATCTCAATGGTAATATCAGTGCTATTATTTATAATCGCACTCCAGCATTATTATTCTGAGTATCAGTCATTTTTCAACAGTATTGTCTCATTTATCAAGGACAAAGCTTTATTAAAAACAACCTTATTAATCAAACTGGACCAAAAAGGCTTCAGCATCAGCAGTTTAACATTATGGAGTTGTGCTGTGTGCACAAATCTGTGCGATGCTTTAGGGGACCGTTACTGCAACACTATCCAGCCACTTAATGATCAATTTTATGTGATTTTTGTTGTGGATTTGTGTGAGTCATCAAAAAACATCTGGGATTGAAACTGAACCAGGCAAAATTTCAGGGATATTTTAAGTGCTGCACTCACTGAAGCAGAGAGCTGGGGAGTAATAATGGTCAGATGTGATGAACATGCATTTAATGCACCAAGTTGTTCACTTTGAAAACACCTACTGTATCGTTTACGGCCAGTGAACAATTTTGAATAATTCATCCAGATTATTTGTTGAAAATTGTTTTAAACAGGACCTATCATGCTTTTTTGTTTGTTTAATTTGTTTTAATGGAAAAAGATCTGCAAATTTACAAAGTCACACCAAAGGGAGTTATTATATCAGTAAGCGCTGTTTCTGAACTGAGGAATATTCCTCATTTAAATATGGCATATGCATAATAAAGGGGCGGGGCCTGGTTGAGTGAGTTAGTAGTGTGTTGAAACTGGTGGTTATGGTAAGGGGCGGGACATTTCCCCAAACATGCTCTAATTGCTTGACCAATCACAGCACACTGGTCCAGCTGACCAATCAGAGCACATTATGCTTTTCAGAAGGAGGGGCTTCATAGAGACAGGAACTAAACAGAGCGTTACTGACAGACTGGGAAGAGAGGAGCTGCAACAATTGGAATATAGGAAAAATAATGTTTTTGAGCATTTAAGTATGAAAACCTGTTCTAGTAGAGCCCAAAAACAGCATCAAGACTTTGTAAAAGGGCATAAATATGGCCTTTTTTAAATGTGGTTTATAGCCAGAACTCTGCGGTGTAGACAGACGTTATGCTTCAAGTCAAAAGTCTGGCTCCACGAGACTATCTTGGGGCAAAGTCGCTCTCTTTGAGACTTGAATTCATCTACTCTGCTTGCATTAATTATGCATGGCATCCGTGAGTGAATGGAGAACTATCCTGTCCTCCTGCCGGCTGGGATGAGATGCTGTCTCGCTCTCTGGCCCTGAATAGCAATGCAGTCTGTATCTGTATCTGTCTCACGGTGCACGCTTGGGTAAACTTACAGACTGTGACGATACTCTTAAGCCGTATTGAGTCCTGCTGACAACATGTGGGCTGATTCACTACTAAAGCAATATCCCAGGTTAAATACAACTTAAACTCTGTCAATTACTACATCCTTTTTGTCTGTAGAGCTAGAGTAAAAGCAATGTAGTGTACAATAACTTACAGTTACAGAGTCTGTGTCATGAATTCTGTTTTGGTCATATTGCAGTCTAAAATGTATGATTTACTATTCTTAGCATAAAGAAAACAAAGCCTGTTTTAGGACCATTAAAGGGGTGGTTGATCATAAATAAAACTTTTTTTAACTTTAGTTAGTGTGCAATGTTGCTGTTTGAGCACAGTTGCTGAACACCGTTACTGACAATCCTCATTTTGTCTGCGTGAGATTCTCCAGCTTTGTTGTTGTTGAGCTGTTAAAGCTCCGCCCTCTTCTGGAAAGGGGGCGGGAGCAGCAGCTCATTTGCATTTAAAGGGACACACACAAAAACAGTGCATTTTTGCTCACACCCAAATAGGGGCATAAATGATCTGTGGGGTATTTTGAGCTGAAACTTCACAGACACATTCTGGAGACACCAGAGACTTAGATTACATCTTGTAAAAGGGGCATAATAGGTCCATTTTAACATACTTTAGATGTTTTTGACAGAATTGTTGCTCTTATCAACAGTATCATATTTGTACATTTAACAATCTTTATCTGTTTGATGTTGCTGTAGTTTTATTAAGGCAATAAGCTTGCACATTGTCTAAGAACAGCCTTTGGCATGGTCAAATTATTGTAACCATGCTTTATGTGGCTTGTTTCTTTAGTAATACACATACACAATATACATTCTCTTCATTGTGATTTGGATACGTCTCAATGTGATTGGGATGTTTATTCAGGACTGTGTTCAAACTGCTTCTTAAATTCTCTCTCCCGCTGTGTCTGTCTTGCAGATTTCATCTCTTAGTATTTTCAATTGGCGGCCGGGGCTCATTTCCATAAGCTATAGAGACATCGGCATGAGCTGGCCGTGTGTGCGACTGACAGATAATGCCACTCACTTTGGCAAAGCTTGTAAAGAATGGCTTCGGAAAAGCCTTCCTGTTGGGGAAGAGAGATTTCAAGAGGATGTACCACTTTGTTCTTATAGGGTTTCATTTACTTGTGTGTGTGTGTGTGTGTGTGTGTGTGTGTGTGAGAGAGAGATGTTCTGCTGGGCATTCTATTAAATGGGTGTCTAGACAAAATCCAAGCCTTTATATCTCTAAATATTTTGTTCATCAAAACATGCTGATATGTCAAGGAGAAAAAGCCCATGAAATGTGTCCCCATGACAAGAGTCTTTCTTCTTGGATCATAACAGGAAGTAGGAAACAGGATGCTGCGTGTGCAGTAACTGTGGGAAGGTCAGATATGGATGGCAGAGCGCTGTGAGCGTCTGAAGCTTATCAGGGTCAAAGAGTGTCCGACAGCCTCCGTTTCAGGCGCTGTTTATATTGGATCGGACAGGCTGGTGTCACGGCATGTATTCGGCAAAGTCAGTGCTTGTTTGTGTTGATATGTGTGTGATTCTTCAATTATAGGGAACATTTTCTGTCCCCTAGGGACTAATTTTTAATGAAATTTATCAAAAACAGATAGAAAGTCTTTTGTAAAAATGATTTGGTTGTTCTTTAAAATGCTTGTAAACAACAAAACAAGTAAATAATATAAATATACACTACACTACTTCAAAAGTCTGGGGTCCGTAAGATGTTTTAATGGTGAGCATAAGAGACTTCATTTAAAAAAAAAAAAAAACAAGGATGCATTTATTAGATCAAAAATTGTGAAATATTATTACTGTTTAAAATAAGTGTTTTCCATTGTAATATATTGTAAAATGTAATTTATTCTTATGATCAAAGCTGAATTTTTAGCATCATTACTCCAGTCTTCAGTGTCACAGGACAAAAAAAAAAAGCTCAAGTTTTATTGGTTGTTGTTCTTACTAAATTGGTGAGTATTTTCATTTGGCAACAATACATTTCTCTTTCTAAATTCAAAGTTAAATTAACATTCAAAATGAACTGATAATCTGTTGTTAGAAAGTGCAAGGATAATTCAGCTTTTTATCTAAAGGCAAAAAGTCATTAACATCCAGTGTTGGGGAAAGTTACATTGAAAAGTTATGTTACTTTTTATGGAAAGTAATGCGTTATGTTTTGCTTGCGTTACTTTTTCTAGCTTGGGCTGGGCTTGCTTGTTTGTTTGTTTTTAACAACAACAAGAAAATACACAAAGTTCTATTTTTGGCAAATTAAAGGCTATTAAAGGTCCTTTCACACAAAAAGTCAAATGAATAAGCGTCAGGCTGAAGGAAATGCATATTTACACATGTAAAGTAGATGGCTCAGCTCAAACAAACCTTTCAGTTTAGCCATTCTGGATTGCAGAAGAAAAAAGTTCAGCACTCTTCAGCAATAAAAACAAAATGTAAAAATGAAACACAAAAGTCATTTTTGCTTATTAGTATGGATGCATTGGATCATTGAAGGTCAGCAGCAAAGACATTGGTTAATAACGTGAGATTAAATACATAAAATATATTTGTGTCATTTAACATTTAATTATTGTAGGTTTGCGAAACATTCTTTATACTTACAATTTTTCTCAACATGGCGACAGGAGAGCTGCCAGTCAATACATGGGAAAACGAACTAACTTGTTACTTATTTATTTGAAAATGTAACTCAGATATTTTTTTATAAATTTAAAAGTAATGGGTTACTTTAATATGTACTTGAAAAAAGTAATATGATTACATATCTCACGTTACTTGTAAAGCGTTACCCCAACACACTGTTAACATCTAACATAAAAGTCCATTTGATGGATGATCAAGGTCATGGTATTCATGAACATGGTAAATGTTTTCAATTAGCTGATACATGTTTTAAAGAAGCTTTAAAAGTCAGAAGTGTCCCTAACTTAAGAATCACCCTTACACTGTCTATGATATAACAAGCTGAGGTTTATGTTCTGTCAGCACTTCTGTATTCCTGCCCGGTGGCATTCATAAACTCTCAGTCCCTCGTTTCCTATGACTCTCTATTTCCTCCAATTCACTCTCTCTAGATTTGTTGTTTTGAAGTCAATCTTCTTGCTGAAGTAGCTGACAACACAAATTTCCAAGGCATATTTTCTCATTCCCAGGCCTGAATCAGCTGCAAGCTCTTGTCCAAAGATGGAATTGTTTAGGGTTTTGATGCACTTGGTTTTGATGCAGTTGCATTTGGTTTTGCTCTGGAGATGCATCTGTCTAAACAGGACTGGAAAAACATCTGTTGACTATCAAAGGGTAAACGCGTCAGAACTGGTCTTCTTGTTTCTGCTGATTTTGAGATGTAGTAATGAGACCGACTGAGAGAAAAATGTTATTGCTTAGAGGTGGTTCTTTCAAAGCTTAAGAGACTATTTGCTCTCCATTTAATCTTATTTTTATGTCTAGATCATTTCCTACACTATTTAGAACCTTAAAGAGTTCATACTGTATATAGAACTTTCCAGGGGTTCCATCATGGAATCATTATGCATTAATTAATTAATTAATTATTTTTTGTTTGAGTCATTTATTTGAATTAAATTTTCTGAATTAAGCAGCTTGTAAACATACTTCACCAGTAGAAAAAATTGGAATGACCCATTAAACATGAAAGTATTGTACAATCATTCAGGACATTTCTCCATATATAGAACCTTTTTGGCATAAAGAGTTCTTTAAAATTGAGTCAAGAGTCCTAGTGTTCTGTATCGAACTCCAGAACTATCAGAAATGATATTTTTGACATTTACTCATCTCGTTTGTACAAAAACAGATTCAGTATTCCTCAAAATGAATAAAAAGTCAAATGCAAACTCAGATTATTACGCAAACATGTAATAATTAAATATGTTGACTAATACAAATATACTTAATGTATTTAATCTCACTTTATTAACCAGCATCTTTGCTGCTGACCTTCAAAGATCCAATTCATCCAACTATTTGGTGTGAAAGGGCCTTTATACTTTGTATATTTATATACAACTTTTTTTTCCCATAAATATACAAGCAAGCAAGCCCAGCCCTGCCCAAGTGAGAAAAAGCAATGCAAATGAAAAATATAATGCATTATTTTCCAAAAAAAAAAAAAAAAGTAACCACGTAGCGCAATTAGTTACTTTTTAGGGAGTAATATTGTAACCAGTGTTGGGAAAAGTTACTTTTAAAAGTAATACATTACAATATTGCATTATCCCCTAAAAAGTAACTAATTGTGTTACTTAGTTTCTTTTTATGAAAAGTAATGCATTACTTTTTTGTTACTTTTTCTCACCTGGCCTAAGCTTGCTTGTCTGTTTTTTAATAACAACAAAAAAAGTTCTATTTTTGGCAAATGTTAAGGCCCTTTCACACCAAAAGTGAAATGAATAAGTGTCTTGCTGAAGGAAATGCTTATTTACGCCTGTACAGTAGAGGGCGCAGCTCAAACAAACCTTTCAGCTGTGCTGCCAATCTGGATTAAAGAAGAATAGGATACAGAAGAAGAAAGTTCAAACTCCCATTTATAAATCTATTTAAAGTAATTTTTGCTTATTAGTATGGTTGAATCAGACCATTGAAGGTCAGCAGCAAAGACATTGGTTAATAAAGTGAGATTAAATACATAAAGTATATTTGTGTCATTTAATATATTTAATTATAACAGTTATGCAATCTTAGAATTTTACGCAATTGTAACCCCTCAGGTCCTACTCGCCCCATTCTGCGCGGACCTCGAACCCGGGTCTCTGCCATAGGAGGCGGGCGTGCTAGCATGGAGGCTTAAGACTGGAGCCTCTAATGTCACTTGTGCACCTCTCGAGGTTAATTTGCATTACTTATTTGTAAAAGTAACTTAGATATTTTGTTGTAAATTAAACCAGTAATGCGTTACTTTACTAGTTACTTAAAGTAGTCTGATTACAAATCTCAAGTTACTTGTGATGCATTACAAGTAACAATGATTTTTAACGCATTACTTTTAAAAGTAAGTAACTTTCCCCAACATTATAAATGAGATCTCCTTAATAATTTCAGTGATCTGAGATGCTTTCCTTTTTATAGTTTTACTAGCAATTTCTACACTTGTTTATGCACCAAATTATTTTCAGTGCAGGTCAAAAATTGACTTGTATTTTTATTTTTATTTGGACTTTTAGTTGAAACATCTGAGACAAAGTTCACATTGCACATAAATGAATCATAACTTAAAATACCATTATTTGTCCTGAGTTTTGAATGAGCAATTTCTAATAATATTTTCTTCTGTGCATCCTTAGATTCTGTTGCACTTAACTACTCTAAAGAGGATGAATCTTTATAGCGGTGCTTTATAAAGAAAACAAGCAGTGCAGAATACTTCATTTCAAATGAAACCCTTTAAATTTGTACTATAGTAAAATGCATTTGTCTCATTTCTCGTTCACATTTTCTCGTCTTAGTGTGTTCTCGCCCTCCTGTTTTGATCCTTGCGGTTTGCAGAGAGCAGAAGTGCAGCACTGGCCTCTGGGGGGAAAAACGGCAATGCAGCCAAATCTCAACAGGATCAATACTGCAATTTTCTGGTGGATCAGCCGCTGACACTCAAAGCTGAGCTCTGCTTATTAATGTCTTTCCTTCATCAGAGTTTGTGTGTGTCAGCGTACACACGCTACAACACAATAACTCACACCACCAAATTAGAGATGTGCAAAAGGACATATTTTACACATAATCTACAAATGAGACTAATTTTCAAATGAGTCTTTTTACTGAACCAGTTTTTGGTCTTATTTTCAACAAAACATCTAGTGTAAACATTCATGGTGCAAAGCAAGTGGCCAAAGAGTCCTGGATGTGTGTTGTGTATATATACACTAATTATTACAAAGTAAATGTAATTGTCTTTAAAGGTTATACTGCATTATAGAAGATGTGCTGACAGTCCAACAGTCACTTTTGCATGCTAAAGCACAGCATCTCTAAATTCATCTGCACTGCTACTACCAATATTGAAGCTAAACAAATGGAAATTCCTGATAATACCTCACTAATTGTCTGCTTATCATCCCGATTCATCTCTAAATCAGCACATGCACGCTTCATCTGACAGGCTTTATTCTAGCAGCTCCTGTTGGCTCTACTCAATCATCACTCGGACATTTTAGAACAACTCTGTCTCATCCTGAATAGGTAATTGAATCTCATTTCATTTGGACACTTTCCAAGAGAGATTGACACATATTTGGACATGCTCTTCAAATCTAATCATGTCTCTGGCTGCGTGGAGCTGCGTTGTGTCCGCAGCCGTGTGTTTGTTCCTGCCAGCCGCCGCTCTTCAGCCAATTTGGTCGAATTACTCAGAAAACGGTGCAATTACAGCCTTCTTCAGAGATTAGTTTTCCTCCAAACAGGCCTCATCAGCAGAGCTCCCTCTCAATGACAACACAGGATGATTCCACACAATCCATTAAACAGGAAGCCGATGTTGTGTTTTGTGATGCTGGCTACATAAAGGGACAGTTCACCCAAAAATGAAAATTCTGTCATCCTTTACTCACCCTCATGTTGTTCCAATCCTGTATGAGTTTCTTTCTTCTGCAGAACACAAAGGAAGATATTTTGAAGAATGTCAGTAACCAAACCCCATTGACTTCCATAGTATTTTTTCCCCCATACTATGGAAGTCAATGGGGTCCATCAACTGTTTGGCTACAAATATTCTTCAAAATATAGCTGCAAGCAACAGTTACCGGGGTTCAAGCACTTTAAGGCCTTTAAACACTTGTGTAAAAAATATGATGTTTTATTTAGCAAGCCTGTAACCACTCAGATCATAGATGGGAAAGACGATTTACAGCTAATACAGGCAATTTACCATCGGAAATACATGATTTCCAAAGCTTTTTACAGTTATAGCGCCACCTATATTCTAATCTAAATAAAATTTGGTATGCTTGTTTAGAATCATATGTTGCATGTGCTCACCTATTTTCATAAAGTTTTGAGTTTATTTAAGATTTATTTTTATTTTTTTTAAGGACATTTTGCCACGCACCTTTTGTAACTGACCCTGCTATAGCTATCCGAAGGGTAAAGTTCAACTTTTTTCTTCAAAATATTTTATTTAAATGAAAATTTTGAATTTTATTAACATTCAGAAATTCATACATGTTTGGAACAACTGTATTGATTGTATTGATTATTGACTTTTATTGTAGTGTTTATCATATTTTGAAGTCATTTTTAAGAAACGCAGGTTTAGGTGAGTTTATTCTCATTTAAACAAACCACTTATTTCATTAGTCAAGTCAAGTCACCTTTATTTATATAGCACTTTTTAAAATGCAGATTGTGTCAAAGCAACTTTACAGTGATAACTGGTACATAATTTTGAATAAAGTGTAGGAAATTATATTAATATAAACGCATACACTATCATTCAGAAGTTTAGGGTTTTTACAATTAATATACTTTTATTCATCAAGGATGCATTAAATAGACCAAAAGTGACAGTAAAGACATTTATAAGGTTACAAAAGATTATATTTCAAATAAATGCTGTTTTTAGGACTTTCTAAAGAATCTTGGGGAAAAAAAGTATCCTGGTTTCTGCAAAAATTTGAAGCACTGTTTTCAACATTGATAATCAGAAATGTTTCTTGAGCAGCAAATCATCATATCAGAATGATTTCTGAAGGATCATGTGACACTGAAGACTGGAGTAATGATGCTGAAAATTCAGCTTTGATCACAGGAATAAATTACAGCTTAAAATATATTCACATAGAAAACAGTTATTTTAATATAATTAATATTTTACAATATTACTGTTTTCACTGTAAACGTGAATAAGTTGGGCTAACTCAAAAAATTAGGTAATCAGTTACATCAGTGTTTTTGAGTTATAATGTTCCCAATTTAAGTAAGCAGAACTATCAAGTTTTAAGTTTGTAGTACTCATGGATGTTAATTGCTCCTGACTTGAAGTACTGAGTTAGCTAACTCGTAAATTTTAATTAACAATTAACATATGATTTAGTTAATTAACTTTTTTATTTTGGGTTCTTGCATATCAAATTAGTTATTTACTTCACTGTAAACCCTAAGTTGTCAGAACTCAAAAAAGTGAGATTTTTTTTTTTGCACTCATACATTTGTATTGTTCTTAACTTGAAATATTTGAGTACACTAATTTATACATTTAACTTAAAATTATCAGGTTATCTCAACGTAAATACATTTTTTCTAGCTATAGCAAGCTAATTCAGAAAATTGCAACTTGCTAATTTGCTAACATGTTAACAACAGCATGGTGTAGCACTTACTGAATGAGTACAGCAACTTAAAACGTGTAACTTACCTGCTCTCAAACCAAGCTATATGCACCAAAAACACACATTAACACAAACTCTTCTAAATTAGCATAACGAAACATTAATCACTACTAAATCTCCCTTACCATTAATCTTGCACACACAAAAACATTATATAACACTTAATTTTAGCATTTACTCTCCCTTTCGAGTGCCATGTAATGCCATGGACAAAGCATGTTGGGAAATTGAAATCCCAGTCCAGTTTCAGTTAAACTTAAGTTAGTCTAAATGAAAAGAGTTCACACAACTCAAAACAATGAAACAGTTCAGTTTTCTTGAAATATATAAGTTCTATAAATACAAAAGTAAAACAAAGTTCTAAATACTCATAAAAGTTAATGTAAAGGGTTACTTCAGGATTTAGCATTAAGCTTTGTATTAGTAGAATACCACTAGTATTTTCAAATTAGCGTGCTTTCCCCCTTCATATCAGCCCGAGATGAGAGATTTATGCATTTTTATTCTGTAAAAAAGCGCAAAAATCGTCATTTTGCGTCATCAGAGGCTTTTTTGGCCAGAGGCTTAAAACTACAGCCAGTAATAGCAGGTAGTTCCACATTTTTTCACCACGCCCATACATATGCGCATTTGAGGTTACTCACGGACATAGACCAAAGATTTTATCAAAAGTGGGTGTCAATTATATTTTTAAGCTTACAGTAATTAACTTTATTTTGTCTGCACTACATCAGTGGTTCATCTCGCAAATTTATCGGTCTCTGCAGTCATCTCAACCAATACAGCAACAGGCTTTTGTGGTAACGTTAGCATAAATAGATAAATAGACTAACTCAGTTTTACAGAACAGTGGCTTTACTTTGATAACAGTCAACTTATATGCAACTTATATGTAATTGTCTATCTAACGTTACTTGGCTAAGTTTGCAGTTTTACTGCTACCTACAACACTACATATAGGCTACTGTGTTATCAGTCTAGTATCAGCGAGTCTTACCTCTGGGAGAATACGCTTAGTACCAGATGCCCAGGCTGTTCGTCCTCTGGGAAAGTGAATATAGATGGTATCGCGGTGTCCTTCAGAATGGTTCTTTTCATTGTAAAGATATTTGGTTCGTAGTCCTCGTGCTTGAAATGGAGACTACATATTCTGCATTTTTTTAGGTTTTCTATAACTGTGTAATCTCCAAACTTCAGATGTTTGATGGCCCGCAGCCACTGTTTACATCGCTCCAAATCTTTAACTTAATCGGAAAATGATGGAAACTTACTTGTCCTTTCCTGGTTTTGGGTGTACATCCAGGTACAAAGCAATTTAGCACCATTTCGCTGTAAATGTATGAACTAACTTACGATTTATTTGTTTGAATTTTCCTGGTTATGCCGCCTGTAACCGTGGTTTGGGCGTGGCCTCGCAAGGGCAGCAAAACAAGTGCATTCTGGGAGTTGTTGTTTTTCATCCACATTATTCAAAAATACATTTTCTGCCTTTTCTCAGTCTAGAAAGCTCCAAATTCAAAAAAAAATTCACATTTCTACTACATAAATGACCAATTTTAAATACACATTCATCTTTCCAGGGGTGAAGTACCCCTTTAACTGAACTAATTTAAGTTAGTCCTACTCAAACCAATTAAGTATTTTGAGCGTTAGGGTTTACAATTTGTATTTTTGATCAAATGCAGCCTTGATGAGCAGAAGAGAGTTCTTACAAAAACATTTTAATATTGAGAAATTCGAGTCTGTACAGCAGAGACTAGTTCACTTTATGGTTAGTATCTTTGTGCAAAACTAGAGCAGGGATCCGCCCCGATAAGAAGCGAGCGTCTGGTTCGTATCTCAGTATCTTTCATCTGCACCTTCTTTCAGAGTCACTAACAGACACTGTTGCTCCCAGGACGACTCTAAAATTACCGCCCCATGCTGCTAATGCTTTTAGTGGCCACAAAAGACACATCATCCGCTCCGAGCAGCATGTGCACGGCTCCATCCTTCAGCCGCTGATCACATTATAGAGAAACAGGACCACCGAATGACTAAGCAGGGTCAGCCAAGGTGATGTTTTGTCTTGTGGGCATCGCAAACAAGGCCGGCTGCGCGGGCACAGCGGATACCCTGGAAACCTGCCGAATGTTAAAGAGAAACCACGGGCTGTTCGCTATCACAAAAAGCCACAGTTCGTTGTTGCTTTGTTGTTTAATGCACTTAGTGGAATCGTGAATGTGGGGCACGCAAACAGACAGACCCGGGACGCATTTGAATTGAGCATTCGACTCATAACAGTGTTTGGCTGGTGGCGAGGCAGGCGTGCCAGTCGTGCAGCGGCCTAAAAATCCACACAGATTAATCGAAGACAGACAGACACTTATGGGGCGTCACACATGCAGTGTTTTTAAAATCAGTTCTAGTCGCTGTAGGCTCCTGTTGTGATGCAATCATGCATTTCTATTTCTGGTAGCATTATTAACACTGTCGGTGCTGCAAAAATATTGTTCTGTTCTGACAACGAATCAGTTTTCTTGTTGCTACAAAGGAAAGTGTTTTGTTTAAATTTCAGCACTGAATAATGCATCAGATAATGATTGACTTCATATACAGTAGTTTTACATACACAATTTAAATTACACTTCTGTATGTAGAACAAATCAAATGATTACAAATCCTATTATTGTAGGTCATAATTATACATTATCAAAAGCATTTTGGCCAAATTTTACAGCCCTAATAACAAGCAAGGCAATTTTTATTTTATCACAATCTCATATATTACTAGATTCGGTATGGTTAGGCACCTTTTAAATTATATTCTGCGTGTGGGATAAATCAAGTAGATCTTTGAAAATGCTCATAGTACCATGATTTTCCCTCTCCATTGCAGACATTTGAGTGCAGTATTTACAAGAAATGGGTCATGTGACACCCATAAATATTAATATTGTAATTTTACAGTTGTACTGTAGAAAAATAACTCTTTATTTTTCTTAGTCTTTTATTTTAGTGAAATATTACAATAGTAATTCCTTATTTTGTTTAATATTTTTATTTGATAATAATAATAATAATAATAATAATAATAATAATTTTACTATTATTATTATTATTATATGATTATTATATTATTATTACAGTAGTAGTAGTAGTAGTAGTAGTAATAATAATAATAATAATAATAGTAATAATAGTAATAATAGTAATAATAGTAATAATAGTAATAATAGTAATAATAGTAATAATAGTAATAATAGTAATAATAGTAATAATGGTAATAATGGTAATATAATTTATATAGCCTAATTATAAATTCATATAATACTAATTAAATAAAATAATAATATAGGAGTAATAATGTTGACTACAACAATATTAATGGTGATAATTATGATAATTATAATTGTAAATAATTCCTAACAACAATAATAATAATAATAATAATAATAACAATAATAATACATAATTATCATTTCATATAATTTTAATTATATAAAATAATATAGTTGTAATATTAATATTATTAATAATGTTTAGAATTATACTTATTACATTTTTATTCTGATTAATAATAATTATAATTATAATAATTATTATTAACAACAACAACAACAACAATATATAATTATCATTTCACATAATTTTAATCATATAAAATGATATAGATGTAATATTAATATTATTAATAATGTTTAGAAATATACTTATTACATTTTTATTCTGAAAAATAATAACAATAACAATAATATTAATTTCACCATCTATTATAGTCTTGGGCACAAACTATTAATATTAATTAATATAATATCTGTTGTAATTTATTACATTTAGTTTAGCTGCAAATAAGATGCAAGTAAAAGCAGAATGTGTTTGTCCAGTAATCCCACTTCATGTCCCGTGTTTTCCTGACGTATCTGCTGTGTGGCAGGTGTAGCGGCGGCTGGAACATGTCATTATTTTTCTGTCACTTGCCCACACAGGCTTGTCCTCTCAGAACCGCCACCTCATCTGTAAGGTAACAATATCTCACCCTCCGCCAGTTAGCGGACTCAAACACTGGTGTTGTTCTGGTCAGTGGTGTAGACGTGTCCACGTAGGCTGATTCACAGATTCTCAAGATCACAGATGCAGAAGTTCAGTGGGCGTGTTTGGACTCACAGGAAGCCAGATCTGCCCTTGTTTACTGATTTATCTTCCCTCGGCAGATGAATGCAAGTGTCCCGTGAGCGTGTCCTCCACCCCTCCTGTCTCTTAGACAGCGGCCTGCTGGAGTTTGGCCCGTTTGCTTGTTGATGCGCAAACGGAGCGCTGGGAGTGTTGACAGAAGCTGTCGAGATGTGTGTGTTTGTGGGACGTGGGATGAAAGTTTAGTTTTGTTAAGGCTTGCCACTGCTTTTGCTACTTTACAGACTGTCATGCCTGTCAAGTACATACTGCTTGGTGCAATCTTTTCCCTGTTAGGATAGTTGACATGACATGTCAGCAGTGTCCTGCAGTGTGACATTTTCATCTAAACAGCATTTTTGAAATGTTGTTATTTTAAACATGTATTTATGACCTCACTCTATTTGAGACTAACTGGAATATTGGTTCTTCTACATTTCTCCATGAAATTTACTCAGAGTTGTAAAAATCTGTAAGTTCGAGCAAAACAGGATATTCAATGATTTTTATCCATAAGGAATTCATAAGATTTTGACGAGCTGGCTTTATTTTATTTATTTTATTTTATTTTATTTTATTTTATTTTATTTTATTTTATTTTATTTTATTTTATTTTATTTTATTTTTTATTTTATTTTATTTTATTTTATTTTATTTTATTTTATTTTATTTTATTTTATTTTATTTTATTTTATTTTATTTTATTTTATTTTATTTTATTTTATCTCATTTTATTTTATTTTATCTCTTTTCATTTTATTTTATTTGATCTCATTTCATTTGATTTTATTTTATCTCATTTCATTTGATTTTATTTTATCTCATTTCATTTGATTTTATTTTATCTCATTTCATTTGATTTTATTTTATCTCATTTCATTTGATTTTATTTTATCTCATTTCATTTGATTTTATATTATCTCATTGCATTTTATTTTATTTTATTTTATCTCATTGCATTTCATTTTCTTTTATTTTATCTCATTTCATTTTATTTTATTTTATCTCATTTCGTTTTATTTTATTTTATCTCATTTCATTTTATTTTATTTTATCTCATTTCATTTGATTATATTTAACTTTTTAATTTAATTTAATTTAATTTTATTTTATTTATCATTTGATTTCATCTCATTTTTTCTCAATTCATCTAATGTTTCTTATTTATTTTATTTTATTTTATTTTATTATCTGATTTTATTTTATCTAATTTGTTTTCATTTTATCTCAATTTTCATTTTATTCTCATTTTATTTTATTTTATTTTATTTATTTTTTTAAATTTATCTCATTTTATTTTATTTTATCTCATTTCATTTTATTTTATTTTATCTCATGTCATTTTATTTTATTTTATCTCATTTTATTTTATTTTATCTCATTTCATTTTATTTTATCTCATTTCATTTTATTTTATTTTATCTCATTTCATTTTATTTTATTTTATCTCATTTTATTTTATTTTATCTCATTTCATTTTATTTTATCTAATTTTTAATTTTATTCTATCCATATTATTTGATTATATTTTACTTTATTTTATTTTATTTTATTATCTGATTTTATTTTATCTAATTTGTTTTCATTTTATCTCAATTTTCATTTTATTCTCATTTTATTTTATTTTATTTTTTTTCTCTTATTTTTTTCTCATTTTCTCTCATTTTATTTTATCTGTTTATATTTATCTCATTTTATTTCTCTATTTTTTCTCATTTATTTTATTTCTCATTTTATTTTTATTTTTACCTCATTTTACCTAATTTTATTTTATTTTATTTCTTGGGATTACATACATGGGATGTTTTAACCCAGCGATTGGGATGTTTTAACCCAGCGATTGGGATGTCTTAACCCAGCGATTGGGATGTTTTAACCCAGCGATTGGAATGTTTTAACCCAGCGATTGGGATGTTTTAACCCAGTGACTGGGTTCTTTTAAACTAGCAATTGGGTTATTTTAACCCAGCAATGTTTTAACTCCGCGATTGAGTTAATTGTTAATAGTATTTTTTAAACAATAGTTGGGTTAAATAAAACTACCCAGCACATTGGGCAAACATTTAACCCAACCGCTGGGTTTGTCCATTTTCAACCTAACTTTGGTTGTTTTTAACCAGTATTTTTAGAGTGTTCATTTAGTGGAAAATAGTGTACAAAACATGCATTGATTTTTTATTATTATAAAAATAATAAACAATTTATTTAAAAATATAAATAATAATAATATAATAATAATAATAATTCAGATAATTATTTTATGAATATTAATTAATTTAGAGGAAAACAGTGGAAAACATGTTTGATTAATTTTAGCAAGATTTATTTATATATATATATATATATATATATATTTATTTATTTATTTATATTTATTTATTATTTTTTAATGTATAAATATGAACTTTTAATGTTTATACTTGAATAAAAATGATGGGTCGTATCGTATGATTTTAAATAAATAAACTTCGAGATATATGCAGAATAATGTTAAAGCCCAAACATATTGATATATAGGCTATATATTTTTATATATTGCAGATAAAAGTTTATATTAAATGTTCTGGTATGGAAAAAAGCATCATGATCATGATTAAAAACATCTTTAGTGTTGCCAAAAAAACTAAAAAAAAAATCATACAGATTTGGAACAACATTGGAGTGAGTAAATTATGACCATTTTCATTTTAGGGTGGACTATCCCTTTAAATAGTTTCATGACAGCTCTGCATGGAAATAATTCAAAAATCATTTGTACTTTATGCCGAAGGCATTCACATGTATTCAGACGACACAATGTGCTGATGGGGGAGGGACTGTCTAATTGATTCACAACATGAGCATTAGGGACAACAGGAATGCCAATGATGTCACACATGCCTGATTGACAGGGCAAACCCCGCCTCCATCTCCACATTCCTGTCCTGATGGAGTCCTTGAACCAGACGCCACAACAAAAGCTCCATCTCCAGCGTGTGGCCGCGTCCTTCACAATAACAGAGCAACAGTGTTCTCCATTCAAACGCTCCCCGCGTCCGTCTGTATAGCCTGACTCCCCTCCCGCTCGTCCCCGTCGCCTCCGAGCCATTCACTGGACAAATAACTGGATTGTCGCTCGCACCGCCAGGGTCTCGGGGCTTAAAAACGTCCCCCATCACGCTGTTTTCGACCCAAACACAATGGCTTTCTGTCTGTCTGCACGATCTTCATCTGGATGCTGAACGAGACACAGAAAGCTGCTTTTCTTTCAGCCGTACCAATGAAGTTCTGTCCTTAAGACTCAAAACTGACATTATGGTGAACCAGGAGAACATTTCAATGCTCACAGGTTTAAGAATCAGATTTAATGATCAACTTCAACTCAGATGTTTCTCCTAAAATTTTCTCTGATCCAAAGTTTGAATACGTGGAATAGCAAATTGCAACAGTGGAGTTATTAGAGACTGTCTAAGAGAAAGAATGAGAGAGCTTTTTTCCATGTGTCGAGGGAAGCTCCTGCTATAGACCAGCCGTCAATTTCTTCTGTGAAAATATTATTCGAGCGCTCCCTGTTCTCTCCCTCCAGCGGCCCGTTCTGTGTTTGTGATGAATTTATGAGACTCCTACGCACACACACGCACACACACACACACGCTTTAATATAACCGCACAAAAACTGATTCTTCCCTCCTGACCTCCAGACAGCAGAAGGACACGAGCACCATTAGACACGATATACACCATAATCTTCACACACTGATCCAACACCGTTCACTTCTGCATCTACTTCAGGGTTTTACACAGAAACAAAAAGGATTTTTTTCCCACAAACATAATGTTTGTCTGATACATCCGAATTCCCAAGTATAACACATGACCTGTTTTTATTAAAACATAAAAAATTTTATACATTTCAGGGAAAACTCCTTTATGTATTTCCATGTAAATGACACTGAATTTTAAAACAAAAAAAAAGAAAAAAAGAGATGTTGTGCCCAATAAGTCAACATTACTATATATTTATCAGTGCACATTATAATGGGATATGAATTAAATAAGAAAATAAAATGAGATTAAAATACAATCAAATAAAATGTGATAAAAGAAAAGAAAATAAAATGAGAAAAAAAATTGATTATTTTGAGAAAATGAAATGATAAATAAAATAAAATGAAAATAAAATAAAATAGAGAAACTAAAATACAAAAATAAATAAATAAAATAAATCAAAGATTAAAATAAAATTAAATAAATAAAAAATGAGATAAAATAAAATAAACAATAAAATAAAATAAACAAAATAATACAAATAAAATAAACAGATTAAATAAAATGAGAAAAGAAAATGGAGATAAATATAATAAAATGAGATAAAATAAAAAATGGAGATGAATATAATTAACTTATAAAATAAAATGAAAAAAAAAATAGAGAACAAATAAAATGAGAAAGCAAAATAGAATGAGAAATAATAAATTGAGATAAATTAGATAAAAAAATTAGATAAATAAAATAAAATAAAATGGAGATAAATAAAATAAAACGAAAAATTAAAATAAATTGAGAAAATAAAAAAGAGAAATAAAAAATAAGATAAAATAAAATGGAGATAAATAAAAATAAATTAAAGAAATTAAAATGAGAAATAAAATGAGAAATAAAATAAAATGAGGTAAAATAAATGAGAAAAAAATATATAAATTCAGAAATAAAATGAGATAAAATAAAATGAATAAAATGAAAATAAACATCCCAAATATATGTAAAAAATACACTAATTGTAAATCACAACAGTAGTATGTGAGTATTATTTCGTCTTCTGAAGTCAAATTTAAGTCATTGTGCTCTGAGTATCTCATCCTGTAGCTCTCAAATCTGATTTGTGCTTCCACATACCCAAACTCGACGGGATCAGAGAAACTTGTGTGTATTTGGAGTGACCTGAGGGTAAATCATGAGAGATTTTTGCAGAAAAAAATTTATGCAGTGTCATCGGTTGGAAGTGAAATTTTTCTGTTCCTCATCTTGGGTTTCAGGGGGTCTAGTTTAGTTTTCTGCTGCTCTGTCTTGAGTTTATTCTCCCAGTGTGTACACACACACACACACACACACACACACACACACTGTTTCTGCACCGTTGGATGAGAACTGAACAGAAGATTGAAAAAGAAATGTAGTCTGTTTTGGCTGGCTGATTTATAAAAGAAAGTAGATGCTAACAAAGTTACAAAGTTTTCGTATTTGTGAGTCTTTTCTCGTCCAACATGTAGAGTTTCTTTGAGTCTATACAACATTACCTCTAACTATTGTTATATTTCCAGAGGTAAAGATCCCATTGATTTTCTTCATGAACTGATAATATATTAAGCTTTGCAGACAGATCTACCATGAGCTCTAAGGTTGTTTAGCTGTGATTTATATCACACATAGTCCCCGTGAAGCACTGCAACATATAACAGAGTCAGTTCCACTATCTGTTTCCATATTTCGCAAAAAAATGTTAAAATATAGTGTGTTTTATGCTTAGAAAGACATTTCTACTTCTTGGGAGAGTAGTTAATTTCCTCATAAAAATGTTGTATAATGTTAAAATACATTTGTGCTTCAAATCAAGGTTTAATCTCTTTATTGACGAATTAGTTTTTAAGTTATGCTCTATACTAGGACTCAAATGATTTGCACTGTTTTTAAGGTAATGTTTGTGTCACAAAATGGAAATGCAAACTGTTTCCCTACTGAGCTGGACATAATGACTGGCTCAACCAATAGCACGAGTTTGGGGCGGAGCTATCTGCTTGTCCAGCCAATGACAGAAGGCGATAGTGTTTAAAAAAGTTTGAAAACGCTCATTTTTGCAGTTCTGTTTGGTGTTGCAGACGTTACATGTTCCACCGCTAATGAAGCAGACAGACATTAGTCAGTGTTTTTTTAGGATCTGCACTTTTACAGGCTTATGCATTTTTAAAACTCCTCCGGCGCGTTCATGCCCTCTCAGTGAGATGTTTCTGGCAGTCAGTCAGACTCTCATTCCCAAGACATCCCAGATGTCTTCATTCCCAACTGTTGATATCATGCCTGACTTTTGAGCAGGATTTATAACATTACTGTAATTTTTCAAAAAACACACAAAAGTTCAAGCTGTAGTCCTCCTGTCTGGAACGCTGTAGTTCTTCTCTTTATTCACAGCGATATTCCTGTAAGACTTTAGTCCGCCAGCCTTCTGTCGACACAGACTTGCAGCTCTCCGCGGCTTAGCAGAAATAAACAGCCAGTGTGTTATTGTATCATCTTGGGTTTTGGCCTGCTTATCATTGCAAACTAGTGCGTTGTGGCATAACAGTTAAAGATCTGACTGAAAACTGAAAGACTGTAAGTAACCTCTTAAAGGCACAATATGTAATTTTCGCCACTAGAGGTCGCTTATCCTAAACAAAGGCGTAGCTTGATGATGCCTTGATTCATGGGAGGTGTTGTCTTCACGTCTACAGCCGGTGGAAAATAATCTGACGGGACTTCATATTCATGGATGAGCTAATGTATTAAACATTGTAGTATGAAGCAGGTGTTGGAGCAGAATGAGATCGCTGGAGCGATTGCTAATGAGAGACGAGCGCGACACACGGCTTGGGAACTTATATTATGCTGCGGTCGCTGCTTCCACTTCTTCCGGTCAAGCGTATGTGAGGTAAAGCAGCACTGTTTTATCATGTTAGATGATGCACTGCAGTAAGCTACATCGATATTAGGCATGGTAAAACATGGTACTGTACAGTTATTTTACTGTAGAATTACATGAAATGTAAGGTTAGATCTGTTAGTTTTCACCATATACTGTAGAGTAAAGGAACTTACTGTTAACCAATTAACAGATTTTTTTACTGTACAATAATTTTTTTTAGTGTAGGAAAATGAATGTCAATGACTCATGTAACAGCACCTGCATCTGACTTGCAAATCATCGTTCATGACAAAGAAAAGAGGTTTCATGGGGTCTTGAATGACAGTTCTTCTCGCTACTGTTTCGTTGTCGTCGTCTGGCCATCTGCCTGTTTCCAGGGACATGCGGTTGACACCTTATTACAAGAACATTGTTTCTGCTGACAGACGTCTCTTATTCATCTGGCCCGGCCTTCATGTCAGAGACAGACTCGTTTCTCTTAAAGTTCCATCCCAAAGTGCTTCTTTTCTAATTAGATTTTAGTAATTTTGTTTGCATTTAATTTCCTCTGCTCTGCTTTCCATTCCTGTACTCTCACAAAGACTTTTGACTGTCAACAAAGTCTGGTTCATAATACAGTTATTCTAAATCACTCGTATGGCAGGAAGATACCGGTTGAATGCTTAAAACCTGTGCACTCGCTTCACGGAAATTGTGTAAGCCAGCCAATCGGATGTGACCTGGCAATTTTAGTCTGTTCTTGGCATTTTTATTTCTATAGACAGTGTTCTTTGACTATCAAACCTGTCAAGAACATGTATAGAAAAAGTGGGTCTCAAGACCGTTTTTGAATGGGTCGCAGAGTGTGTTGTCAAAGCATGAATTTTGTTTTGGTATGTTCTTCCTTATGTTAATTGTTAGGTTGGGATCTTTGTGTTAGTTAAAATGATATGTTTGATTTATCTGGTTTAATTGGGATTTGGATTTGAAGTACTGGTGTAGGATTTAATAAGCCTATGGCTTCTACCTTTCCCTTTTAGAACAGGTTGAGTATTATGTTGAAAATTGTTTTTATTAAGTTATTGATTTATTGATTTTTATATATATATATATGTATATGTGATCGACCGATATCGATTTTTTTATAACCGATACCGATTATTTGCATGTTTATGTACCTGATAACCGATATGCAGAACCGATATTTATTTACTGTTATACTTCTGTTTTTGACAATTATTACAACACAAATGAGCTGAACAAACCATTTTATTTATAACAATCACTCCCTCCTTGCATACAAAAAAAATAATAATAATGGTTATGTAGTAAATCAAATGATTATATAATCTAGGGTGTTTAAACAAAATAATCTTGTCAAAAATTTCATGCAGTGGCCGTGCTTGAGGCTTCCTGATCAACCCCTTCAGGTGCTGAGCAATATGAACAAACTTTTTTTCCCGAGACTATATAAAGTTAAACAGCACTTGTCAGTTGGCATTTTATGATCTAAATTGAATCTAACGTTAAATCATGAAATGCCAACTGACAAAGTGCTGTTTGACTAACTTAATCAACCGCGATCGCGCATGGAGATAATAAATAATTAATTTCCACAAAGCGGTAGGCTATATTTATATGTGTATTAGCGAAATAATTGTTATGTAGTAAATGATAATATAATCTAGGGTGTTTAAACAAGATAATTTTGTCAAAAGTTTCATTCAGTGGCCGTGCTTAAGCCTCCTGATCATCCGTCAGTTGCTAAGCAATATGAACGAACTTTTTCTTCTAGACTAATGGTGAGCAAATACAACAGATAGAGAATTAAATTCAGCGCTTTTATTTTCAACATGCACTCATTCACGTCTGTTTTATTTAATTCATGTAAAGTTACGTCTTTATTGGGGCAGGACATGACGAATTACACTACGTGACTCAATGAGTTTGTCTCAATTTTTTAGAAACAAGCTGCATAAATTAACTATATAAGGAATTTATGTCTCAGATCTCATTTATGCATAATTAAAGCAAACCAAGTAGAACATATACTTTACCTGTGCACTGAGTTGTTGTTGACTGATCTCCTCAGACGCCCGGGCTGCAACGGCGGAAATCTCAAAACGGCCACAAGATGGCGACGTAAATCGGCGAATCCGATATTACAAAACCGATACCCGATTATGGAAAAATGCTTAAATATCAGGGAAAATTATCGGTAAACAGATACATCGGTCGATCACTAATATAATATAATTTCAATATACATTTTGTGTAAAATTTTTTTATTATATATATATATATTTATATATTGTTTTTTTTCTTTTAAAAAACTTGAGTTCGAAATAAAGATTACAAATAAACAAACAAACAAAGAAACTACAACAAAAAACAAAAAAATTTATTTTAGTATGCACACAAATATTTGTATATGCACACAAAAATAAATAATGTGTGTGTGTATATATATATATATATAGAATAATTGAATTTATACACTAATATATATATAAATAATATAATTTTTGTATTTATTTTATTATTTGTAGATTTGTACATTCAACCCACCAAAATTTTAATTTAATTTAAATTTGTTTTATTTTATTATAATATTTATACATTCAACTAAAATTTTATTTTTTTATTTTATTATATTTTTAAAATTTGTTTTTAATTTATTTTTTAATTTATATTTATTTTTTTATTTTATTTTTACATTTATTTTTTATTTTAATTTTATTTTTTAATTGATTTTATTTTTCATTTATTTATTTATTTTATATTTTAAATTTTTTCAAATTCATATTTTATTGTATTTTTTTATTTCTTTATTTTTTTAAAATGGTTTATATATTCGAACTGTGTGGTATGCACATTTATGTGTGTGTGTGTGTGTGTGTGTGTGTGTGTGTGTGTGTGTGTGTGCATGTGTTAATTTTATGATAGGTATCATTACAGTACTGAGAATGTCATGATGTTCCTCATTGAGAATATTGAAGAAAAGTAGGAAAAAAACTTGAATGTACTGATGAGAATAATAATGAGATGCATTAATGAGAATATGTGCGAGAAATATGCTAAAGTTTCATAAAAAATTCTCAAAATGCCACATGCTCAAATGCAAATTACTGGGCATATTTTCCTGCTTGACAGTGCATCATTTTTATGTTTATTGCAGAACATAATTCATGTCATTTGCTTTTTTTTTTTTTTTTTTAAATGTTCCTCGTCCTTCACCTGAAGGCTTTCAGGCATTCATCAAACAGCAGATGTTCTCCCGCTGCTGTGTTTGAGTGTGTGCTGTTCATTATGTCTTCATGCTAAGTGAAGAACACTATAAACGCATTTGTTTTCTCTCATTGTATTGCGCTGTGGACTGTAAAAGCAGCTGTGGCGTCTCTCTGGAAGAATTCTCCTGGCTCAGAAGATGCTAGTTAAATCATCCTGTCATACGCAACAGCGCAGCAGTACTAATTAACGAGCCCGCACACTCGCTCACACCGTAGTAACACCATAGTGAACTGCTGTAGCGTTTACTACACAATGAGGAATAATATTAATAAAGTGCTGCGTTTTAGTTTATAGTTTGATGTGTTAGTCAGCTATGATTGAAAGTAGTTGTTTGTGAAAAATGAAATGTGTGTTGTTCTTGTGTTATTTGCAGGTACATGATCTTTTTGTCTCATCACATTCAGTGCACACTTCACACTCATTTGTTTTACAGACACGCTGTAGATTCAGGAAGCACTGTGTTGCATTATCGAGTCAGACGACTTCATCGGTCGTGCATGACTGGCTCGTTTGAGCGTGTTTGGTCCTCTCATTACCTTCATTGTCATCCTGCAGGGACTGATACAGGAACAGCTGCTTTATTGGGGCTGTTAACGTTCATTTGTTTTGTGTTGTAGCCGGGAAGATGCACATCATGTTCAACTTTACCTGGAGCTCAGGTTGATCTCAGGAGGATGCTGGTTAACAGAAGGCTCCGTTTGTAATTTTTAAGCGATTTTGATGAGTAGTTCTCTCCTTCACAGCAGTGCACAAACAAATACACAAACACATATATCATGTTAGGAGCAGGGTCAAGGTGAAGGACATGATGCTACTGTATGGGAGGGCAATACGAATAAAATAGAATATTATTTATTTTATGTGAGTTATAATATGTGAATTTTATTAAAATGTATTTTATTTTAATTTGTTTTATTATTTGTAGATTTGTACATTCAACTCAAGATTTTAATAATTTAATTTATTTTTATTTTATTAGATTATTCATACACTCTAAAAAATGCTGGGTTAAAAACAACCCAAGTTGGGTTGAAAATGGACAAACCCAGCAACTGGGTTGTTTTAACCCAGCGGTAGGGTTAAATGGTAAAATCAACCTGCTGGGTAGTTTTATTTAACTCAACTATTGTTTAAAAATTACTGTATTGTTTAATTAAAATTAACCCAAAGTTATTAATTATTTAGTTATTAACCCATTTATTAATGTTCAAAGAATAATTATTAAACAATAAACATTTATTAAATTGCTTATTAATAAATTTATATTAATAAAATATTAAAGCTTATTAATAAACATTCACCTTTTGTCTATTATTGTTGTCTCTAATTGCATCTGGTTTTTAATTTCCCAACTATTTTGGGTTCATTTTAAGCTAGCCATATAGCAATTTTTAAATAATAGCTGGTTTAAATAAAACTACCCAACAGGTTGGGCAAACATTTAACCCTACCGCTGGGTTAAAACAACCCAATCGCTGGGTTTGTCCATTTTCAACTTAACTTGGGTTGTTTTTAACCCAGCATTTTTTAGTGTACATATTCAACCAAAAAAAATGTTTTTTTTTTTTTTTTTTTTTTTTAATATATATTTTTATTTTTTTCGTCATTTAAGTTATATTTTATTTTATATTTTTAAAATTATTTTAAATTTAATTTTAATTTATTTCTAAATGTATTTATATTTTTAATTTTATTTTAAAAATTGGTTTATATATTATATAACTGTGTGATAATGCACATTTTGGAATAATTAATTTAAATGAAATGCATCATAAATTATGCCAATGAAATCTAAGGTAAAAAAAAACTCAAAGAAAGTAAAACTATTTTTTAAAATATATGGAATTCTCTAAATTCTGATTGGATGAGTTTCTGTCGAATCGTGAAATTGATTAAACATTCAATTATTATGAAGTTGCGACGTTGCTTGGCAAGCCCACGTTGACTTGTTTGTGTTCTGCTCTGTACTTTTACATTATTTCTTTATTACTTTTGCAGCTAATCCTAATGCACTTTGGCTATAATACCACAGGTTACAGACAGTGTGACATGCTCTAGATCATTCTGCTTAAGAATGAGCCCCACAGCGGAGCTCCTTGCTGAGGCCTGGTGCTGCTGTTACTGAGACTTGTCTGTGTGGCGTTTCAGTCATATCATGAATCAGCATCAGTGCTGCAGCACAGGCGCTGTGGTCAGCCAGCAGAGCACTGCGTCACATTATAAAGCATCCTGTTCCACTCACGCAGTGACTCCTGCCTCACATCCGTTTAATACGAGAGGATCTGTGTGCTTTTATTGCTGCCTTTAAGACCGATGGAAAAGAGAAAGCTCTTTACTAGTTTTTGTACACTTTTGTAGTGTTGTATATTTTCCCTGCAGTCCACTTATAATCTTACAACAAAAATAGTCGTAATTTAGTTTTTCCTCGCTCTGATTCTTAGTTAAACAGCCTGTTTAGACGCTTTAAGATTGTTAATGTATGTGTGTGCTTACGTCTGTTAAAAGACTAGTTCATCCAACTTTTGGTTGATTGTCAAACAAAATGCGGCGTAGATAGTTTACATATGCTGAAGAGCGAATTATTTTTGGCAGCTATGGCGGAGGACAGGATGTTTGGTGAATATGTGTTTGATACATGATACTATGGGTGGGCGGTAGGAATAAAATTATTTCTTTATTTTTATTTATTTATTTTATGATTTTCATTTTTTATTTTAATTTGTGTTTGAAACATGGTAAGAATACTAGGGTACGAATAAAACCATTTTATTTTTTATTTTGTTTTTTAATTTATTTTATTTTTGCATTTTATAATATATTTTATATTATATTTTTATTGTATTTTGTTTTTTATTTGTTATTTTAATTTATTTTTTATTTTATTTTAATATTTTATTTTATTATTTTATTTTTTTGTTTGATACATGATACTATGGGTGGGCAATAGGAATGAAAAAATAAAGCATAACAAATAAAGCATAAAGATTTATGATTTTATTTATTTTGTGTTTGACATGATGCTATGGGTATAAGAATACTTTTTTTCCCTACTTTTATGCTTCATTATTTTTATTTTATTTTATTTTATTTTTTATTTTATTTTATTTTATTTTATTTTATTTTATTTTATTTTATTTTATTTTATTTTATTTTATTTTATTTTATATTTTATATTTTATATTTTATTTTATTTTATTTTATTTTATTTTATTTTATTTTATTTTATTTTATTTTATTTTATTTTATTTTATTTTATTTTATTTTATTTTATTTTATTTTATTTTATTTTATTTTATTTTATTTTATCATTCAACCAAAAGAGGTTCATATATTACATAACAACATGGTAATGCCTATTTTGGAGTCGTTAGGGTAATATTTGGGCCTGCGTAGAGCCTTTCAGATCACTTGTGATTTCTAAAGAGCATGTAAAATCCTGCTTTCCATTAAGCGACCCCTTTAAACATTCACGCTGTTTGATAGGAGGGGATGATCCAGTCATCTAAGACCGTGTGTTTTAGGGGGTTTTGCATTTAAGCCCTGCCTCATCAAAGCGTTGCACAGCGCATGTTCAGATGCAGTGTGTGTGTTGCGTAATTGAGCGCAGATGTAGAGCAGAGGTCAAGCACCATACTGAAAGCATTCGCTTTTTCCCCACATGCCTGGTGTTTTTTTTTTTTCCCAGCCATTTCTCTGGAAATGGAAGGGGGGTCGACATGCGTCTGACGCTAAAAGCAGTTCAAGTAATTTCAGTGTGGATTTCTGCACATCGTCAAGTTTTCCCCACTAATATTTTTGTCGGGGTCACGACCCCCAGCGGCGTGTGCTGAATAACAGCGGCTTATCACAGTTTCAGCAAGTCCCACACTGCTGTTAAATAAAGATGCTTGGTGAAGACATGCTTCAAAGATGACTGTAATTGTATGGAAAAAAATGGGGCTTTGTGTCTTCTTGATATTGTAGTCATCCTTCAGCTTTTAGTCTGATTGTATGTTGATGATGGTTAAATTGCCTGTGTTTTATCTAAGCAGCCCATCACACATGGGTTTCTTTCTCTTTGTATTGAAATGCACACCACTGAATAGGATTTCAGGTCAAAGCTTCTGCATACATATTTATTACATATGTGACCCTGGACCACAAAACCAGTCATAAGGGTCCATTTTTTTTAAAAATTGAGATTTATACATTATCTGAAAGCTGAAAAAATAAGCTTTCCATTGATGTATGGTTTCTTAGAACAATATTTGGCTGAGACACAACTATTTGAACATCCTTAGCAATGCATATACACTCACAATATATTTACGGTAGGAAGTTTTCAAAATATCTTCAAAATATCTTCATGATCTTTACTTTAATATAATTATTTTTGGCATAAAATAAAAATCAGTAATTTTGACCCAATCAATGTATTGTTGGCTATTGCTACAAATATACCCTTGTGACTTATGACTGGTTTTGTGGTCCAGGGTCACATATATATGTATGTGTGTATATATGAGCAATATCACATGAGTATCCATGCAATATGGCTGTATATCAGCACGGCTGTGATTCGATGTCAATAATATTATATCCATTATAAAAAAAAATCAGTTTGAATGTCCACTGAGGAAAGTGATATCTTTGTCTTTGTCCTTTTAAAAGTTAAGTGGATTTCCCACAACGCTAAAACAACTTCCTTGTTCTAACTCATAAAAACAGTGTTTGCCGCCATCTAATGGCATAATAATGTCACTTTAACTGACACTATTGACACATCATTTCTCAATAACAAATAAATATTATTTATATAAAATATTTATTGAACAGCAATATTTAAATTAACTACAAAAGCCATTATAAAAGACATAAACAATCCAAAAATAAAAAATACAAGCAAAGAATTCAGTCAAATGTACAAAAGTAGCTCTCTAGTAAAGGATTTAAGTTAAATATAGCCTAAATGTAAAGTTATGAAATATACTTTTCTGTGAAAGCGTCTAAACAAATTGTAACCAGGCGCTATGTGTTTATATAGGAGTCACATACTTGAGGTCTAAATAACTACATTCTAGTCATGAGACGGTATCAAATTTTCATGTTGCGATTAATTGATGAAGCTTTTATCACGGTATACGGTATTATCACGATATTAAAATAAGTTGCAAAACCTTTTTTGTCATAGTTTAACAGGTTTAAGAACTCTTTTTGTAATAAAACAAAAACATCTCTGACTGAAATTTTCAAACAGATTAAAATGCAAAAGAATGAGGCTATAAAGAACAACAGATAACACTTTACTCTATTTAATGTATTAACTAAGATTGAGCAATAGATACATTTGTTACAGAAAGTGTTATTTTTTTGTTAATGTTAGTTTAGAAACACAACTGATCATTGTTAGTTTTATCTCAGGTCCATTAAAGAAGTTATTTTGATTTTAGTAATGTTATTAAATAGTAACTAAGAAATTAACATTAATTAATACTTTATAAGTATTTTTATTGTCAGTTTAGTGATAATGAATTAACATGTTAACTAATGAAGCTGTATGTTTTACTGAACAATAACAAATAATCAGAACATTTCTAATCATTAGGGCATGTTGTAGACCAGATTAAAATGTTTAGGTTTGAAAATAAATATCCTTTTAAGTCTTTTTTAAGTATTCAGTATTTGGTGCTGTGATGAACAACACTGAGACTACAAAAAAATGAATGACTGTTTGAAGCAATTTAAAAACTTCACTAGCGCAGTTACTTTGTTTGCACAGTTTCCGTGGTAACCGCTGCACGCTGCTGTTCCATCAGCGCCCTCTGCTGTCAGAGAGTGAACGCGCACTTTCATTCAGCTCGTCTCTTTCACTCGTTCCGCCATGTGCTTCTCGTGTACGTTGGGATTGTTTACATCTGAGTGCGTGTCCTTGTGACGCAGAATACAGCGCTGTTGTGCATTTTATACGATTGATGGGTAAAGTATTCTTAATTGCCTTATAAAAATTAATAATTGGTAATAAATTATTATTTACGGTATTCTGAAGTGCCGACGATTACAATATTGTGCATATTCATTACCGAATATCGTATCGGCACAAGTCTACTACATTCTAACCTAAAAAACTCTTCAAACTACATTCATAACAGTAGTATTTATAAAAATATGGTGGATTTGCTCGACCGCCATGATAGTCGCCACAAGCAGAGTGATTCAGATGGTGGCACGGGACCAGTGCTGATACTGGGAGAATATCACACGGTTCTCAGCCAATCAGATTCGAGAACCAGAAAGAACTGCTGTATAAATAAAAATTTCATATTCATATGTCTGTGTATTTATGAGTGTGTTGTACTATAAGTGCTATTAAGTACGATCTAAAAATGTTTTACATGGTGTTTGACTTAATTAGAATTGTGTTTTCCTTATTCCTCAGCAAGATCTAGCCCGCTGTCTGTCTCTGTTGCAGAGTGTCTGTAATTGAGCTAGTATGATCTGAACTTTGTGGCTCTGATACTGTGAGGTCTCCAGATGATTATCAGTTTTGTCTTCAAGTCCCTCTTGGTGACGCTCACCTGCACTGAGGTGCCCTAAAAATAAGTCTTTAGAAAAGAGTCTCTCTTTCTCTGTCTGTTGTTCCTCTTTCTAGAGATTCAGCTAATCATCAGAGCTAGTTTTACTTCCCTGAGCTACTCATTCGCGTGAATGCGAGACGGCGGGCGATCAATTAAAATTCTGAGTATGACAAACGACAAAAGACACACATACTCGTCTAAATGTTTCTGTAAAGAAATCATGCAACCCGTGGCAATTGCTTCAAGAGTACAAGAGCACAGCTTCCTCTATAATTTCATTAAAAAAATGTGGAAATGACATGAAAGATCTATGTTAAACATTTTCTTTAATTTCAGTGTTGTAATAAATAGAAGTTGATTATAAATTAAATGAAGATTGATTTTAATTAGAGGCTTTTGAGGCTTGCAATGCATGCCTATACTGATTCTTACTATTTTTGCATTATGCAATATGTATACTATGCACATTTATATGCACAAAATACCTGGATGACTTTGGCAAAATGTGCAGTAAAGCTTATTTTCTCATTGCACTGCAGTAAACATCTGTGCTCTGTTATATTTTACCGTGCAATGAGGAAAAATAGCTTTAGTATTGCAAATCCACAAAGGTCAAATTGAATGAAGCAGCATTGTGAAAATGCAATATCCCAGTCGCGCACATTTCTTCTCAAAGGATGCCTAAACTAGCCTAACATTAGGTTGTTTGTTACAGGCATGTTTGATTGGCATGAAATGCATGAGGGAATACCAGTTCTGTCCATATAGGCATTAAAGGGACCTATAATGTCTGTTTTACAATATATAATATATAAGTCTCTGGTGTCTCCAGAATGTGTTTGTGAAGTTTCAGCTCAAAATCCCTCACAGATCATTTATTATAGCTTGTCAGATTTGCTCCTATTTGGCTGTGAACAAAAACACACAGTTTTTGTGTGTGTCCCTTTAAATGCAAATGAGCTGCTGCTCCCCGCCCCCTTTCCAGAAGAGGGCGGAGCTTTAACAGCTCAACAACAACAAAGCTGGAGAATCTCACGCAGCCCAAATGAGGATTGTCAGTAACGGTGTTCAGCCTTACATTGTTCAAACCGGAGTCAACACTGATGGAGAGACTCAGGAAGAAGTTACAACTTTTAGAATGAAACTGGACGTTTCTGAATGGTTAGTGGATACATTTATGTAGTTGCTGTGGAGCTGATTAAACTTTGGTGCAAATCCAGCATTAAATTGATCCTCGTTTGTGAAGCAGTCTGACGTAAAATGCGGCATGACAACAACACTCTACTACAACAACTCTTCCTCTTCTCTAACGCAGCCCAACATGGCCCCGCCCCCTTTGTTACGTGTTCTCGGGGGCGGGGTTTATGTAAATTTTAGGGTTGATGAAGCTCCTTGTAGTCCCTACCAGCCGTTTGTTGTAGTTCTTAAAAAACTATTTCTGTAAAATAAAATATCTCCCTTTGCATTGAACTTTGAGCGTCGTAACATTGCAGATGTTGTTTATGATCAAACGGCAACATTACACACTAACTAAAGTTAAAAAAGTGAAATCATAAAGGACCCCTGTAAAGGTGTACCTTCTGCCATTTGTTAACTGACATATTTGTTTTACCTCTTATAAAAAGCATAAGAGGAAAACCAGATGCTGAATGCTTTGCCTTTTCAATGTATCCATCAAATCCCTGTCTTAGAGGAGTGAGCATTCGACTAGGAGCTTTCCTTAAATAAGAACGGTTTCCTACCGAGCTACAAGCGCACGCAGCGGGTGATGAGACTGAAAGCTGTCTGATATGGGAGTTATTAACAAATACTGTGTGCATTTCTTGTCTGTTCTGCATCTGCTGCTGAAGTCTGACTCGCTGAGCATCTTTCCTATGTTAAACGCTGTTTAGCGCTCATCCCAGCAAGCATTGAACAATAGCGGGGTCAGCGATGAAACACCCACAGATTATACTGATCAATCACCGGATAGTGAGGTTAAACACAAGGGCGTCTGGTTTATCTGTCTTGTCATGCTCAGTTTATCTGGAGCTTCATTGCTGACTGATTAGGGTTGAGGGTGCCGTCTGCATCCATAAGGGTTGAGGAAAGGGCTCAAATTAAATTAAATTAAATTATTTCAGCAAAACAGCTGTTTGCTTTAAAACATGGCTCAATTTGTTAACATTAGTTAAAGGTGCAGTAAGCGATTTTTGAAAAACTGTTGAAAGTGGATCGGACCAAGTGCAACAACAAACTTGTAGCCAATCAGCAGTAGGCGGCGTGTCCACTCATGATGGGGGGGAGAGTGAGCCAATCAGCAGTAGCTAGCGTGTCCACTCATGATGGGGGAGGAGAGTTAGCCAATCAGCAGTAGGGGGCGTGTCCACTCATGATGGGGGAGGATAGTGAGCCAATCAGCAGTAGGGGGCGTGTCCACTCATGATGGGGGAGGAGAGTGAGCCAATCAGCAGTAGGGGGCGTGTCCACTCATGATGGGGGAGGAGAGTGAGCCAATCAGCAGTAGGGGGCGTGTCCACTCATGATGGGGGAGGAGAGTGAGCCAATCAGCAGTAGGGGGCATTGAGAGATCTAAGTGTGAAGGCCTGAATATGGACACCACAGTTGCGTTGTTTCTGCTCCATGCGTGAGTAGCATTGGTTTTGAGTGTGCAAACTTTTGCTTGTATATACTGTATGTTCATTTTTTGTGCTTCCTTGTTCTTTGTTCACCATCTTCGGTTTAATTTTCACAAAGCCTTATTTTGCTGCCTTTCAGAGACTCTCTTGCATTGCATGTTTGTGCATTTTGAGGGCTTAGCAATGAAGGGAGGGGTGTGTTTTTATTTGGGGTAATTTCAGATATCAACACTGCTCAACAATGATTTTGAGAAATCGCTTACTGCACCTTTAATGCATTTGGTATTGTGAAGCAGCAATGAACAATAATTTAATATTGACCAAGTTGTGTAAAGGTGTTTTGTGTATTACTAGCCTGTCGTCCAGACCTTGTTATGACCAGTTCAGGAGCAGGACTGTCTGAAACCATATGTGTGCCAGTGGGATTGTTTGGGTGAAGGCCAGCGAAGAGCGCATGAACAGAGGCACTGAAGTGTGAACTCTGTAACATGTTTCCAAAGAGGCTGCGTTAAACACATGCCCTCGGCAAATGTTTGGTTTAGAATGGCACGGGCGGCTCTCTGATGACTCCAGCCCTCTGGACAGGAATGGCACCGCGGCTTCATGGCATCAACGCTGTGTGCTTGAGTAAGAGTGACTCAGTCAGTGTTTTGTGTGTTTAACTCACAGTGTTTAGGTTGAAGTGTTGTGTACTGACCCTTCTGCCACTGCAGCTCGTCAGTAATGGATCACCCATCAACCATGGCTGATTCTGATGTCTGGCTGACACGAGTCATTGAGTTTGGAATGTCAGGTTGTCATAATAACAGCATTTCAGAACCATTTGCAACTCTTTTGCAACTGCATTCCTTTATTTTATAGTGTCCTTGTTACACAAGTTACATGTAGTTACTATAGTAATTACTATAAATTGTGCATTATTGCAACTAATCCTAAACCAAACCTAACCCGGTAACACTTTATTTTAAGGTGCGATATTTTCTTTTACAGAAGAAGTTACTGACAATCCTCATTTTGGCTGCGTGAGATTCTCCAGCTTTGTTAAAGCTCCGCCCTCTTCTGGAAAGGGGGCGGGGAGCAGCAGCTCATTTGCATTTAAAGGGACACACACAAAAACCGCATGTTTTTGCTCACTCCCAAATAGGGGCAAATTTGACAAGCTATAATAAATGATCTGTGGGGGATTTTGAGCTGAAACTTCACAGACACATTCTGGAGACACCAGAGACTTATATTACATCTTGTGAAACAGTCATTATAGGTCCCCTTTTATATGCATTTGCTTCGTATTTGCATGAGCGTTCATCAAATATGTATTTGACGCATTTCTGCATATGTGCATGTGAGCGTTCAAAAGCTGTGAGCGTTCATGAGTCTGTACTGCTGATCATGTAAAAATAGAGGCATTGTCACATTGTTTTATTGTAAAATTAACCTTTTGACATCTATAGTGTGATGTTTGCTGTATTTTTGTCAGGATGTTGCTGTGACCTTGACCTGCGCTCATGCCTTGACCACCCAGGTGTATGATGTGTTGTGTGGGATGGAGTGTGTGGGATGTCTGACGTTGAGTGTAATGGCTCGAGTCACTCAACGCGCCTCTTCATAGCTGCACAGCTGCATGTGCTGTAACAGGTTGATTTGCACACAGCTTCCAGCTTTAGTTGATGCATGAAGACACACTGCTAATGTAGAACATGTAGGAGAGAAGCAGCATTCAGACTAGTGAAATTCTACTCTATCATTCAAAAAAAATAAAAAATAAATGAATAATTGTCGCATCAACAAAAAGGGCTTGGAAGGACATGTGGATGATTAAATGATGGGTGAACTATTCCTGTGGGTTATACAAGTCATTTTTACTAAATGGACCTTAACTATTGTGTGTTTTTCCTAATATTTGCTCTTAAATGAAGTGAGCTGATACTAAGTGGATTTGCCTGTGGTGACATGAGCTGGCCTCTTTGTCTACAGGCAAAGCCTTTATTGGATAATTAAGGATGCATTAAAGACGGTCAGTAGTTCTGGATTTAGGTCAAATGCCCAGCATGCACTTGTTAAGGGAAGCTTTCCATAGCAAATAAATAGAGTTTGTGCTATCAAGCACTCTGTGTGGTTTGTAAGTAGTGATTTTTCTGAGTGTGTTCCTCGTATTTTCTGACGAGAAGCCCAACATGTTCCTATGGTGCAAAGAAACTCATCTGTGAGCGTGCATTTCTTTTCACTGTCATGCACAGCAAGGCAAACTCTCAGTGTCAGGAGAAACAGAGCATGAAGAAATGCCCCCTTTGGCCTCTCAGGCAGCATTCGCTTTATTTGAATGGTGTTTATGTGATACGACTCTGTCATCTGCCGTGCCTTTGCTGTGTAAAGTTTGCGCCTGTAGGATGAAGGACAAACACGACAGGGGAGAATCTAGTTTAGGATGAACCGTATGACTATACGTGTGTGTGCATATAGTCAAACCCAAAGTTATTCAGACATATTTTTTTTTGTTATATTTTTTACTAGTGGGTGCAGGACACTATAGTTCACTTATGTAAGTGAGGATAGCAAAATAAAGTAAACTGTGACACATTATAACTAAAAATTGTTCATACAGTGGACTACCAGTAAAATTTATAAAAACTGGGAACCGAAAATTAATCAAATACTTTGACCTGACCATGTTTTGCTTAAATGTCATCTGACATAATTAAGATCATTTTTTTCTGATACAGTTTATCTCTGAGAAATTGTCATATATTATTACCTTTTTTTTTTTTTTTTTTTTTTTTTAACTATAGTGAATAAACTGTAAAAATGAATGAAATGTTCAAGGTGTCGTAATTTATATATATATATATATATATATATATATATATATATATATATATATATATATATATATATATATATATATATATATATATATATATATATATATATATATATATTGAACATTTCATTCATTTATTAGTATATATAAGTATCTGAATAATATAATATGTGTTTGTGTGTGTATATGTGATTAATGTAATATTAACATTATTTGTATAATATATATATATGAATTATTTATCTATATTATAATATTGTCACTATTATTAATATTAAACTTAATATTAGTCTTTAGTTAATCAACATATCACGATTTGAGTACTTTTTATTGTAATTTATACATTAACAAGTAATAATATTATAATAATACAACACTGACATATAATATTGATTATATATTAATGTTATTAATATTAAATATTGGTGTATTGGATTAAGTAGTTAGCATAGCATGTAATTAATTTGATTTATTTTTTTTATTTCGAATTTTCCAATTACAGTTTTTGACAAACCTACTACATAAATTAACTAACAAGTATTTATATTATTTTATTATTGTAATAACATTAATTTTATACCAAAATTATAATGATATTGTTATTAATATTACATGTGTGTGTATTGGATTAAGTAGTCAGCATATCATATATATATATATATAAATATAAATGTAAAAAGTCTGTGCAAACAATACTTTGGTGTAAACAGAATAGCAGATACTCCACCATTCACACATCTCTGGTTGTATAATACTGTATATGCCATCATATTAACCCATAGTAAAATATGCAGTGTATATGTATGCTGAGCAGTGCAGTGTATACAGTGCTCCTCTTGTGTGCATCAAAAGATGCTGAACTTGATGTGACACTCCTTAAGCTGATGGGAAATTGCTGTTACATCTTAAAGTCAACGTCTCTTTAAAGATCTCCTTCTTATGCTTTATTTAAAAAAACGCTCTGAAATGACAATTTGGCTTACATGTTTTTTTTCTCCCCATCTTGCACTCACACACACTCATTCTTTGGCTCTGCAGTGAACAGAGAGTGAATTCTCAGTCCATGATCCCTTGAGCTTCTCCGTCTTTGTTTGTGGCAGGGATGAGAAAGCGTTTCCAGTGTGCATCATCCAGCACTGAGATGACAGCAGCATTACTGGCTCCTCAGCTGGGGTGGAAAGTACTACAGTAATTGTACGTCATTACTGTATTTAATGGTGACACGTGTGATTTTGGGATGTAAAAATAGCTTATTTTTATCAGTTTAATCGGCAGTGTCAACTATAAGTAAGACATTTGCGAGTTTGTTCCCACTGCTTTCAAAACATTTGTTTGAGCATCACGACCACTGCAGCGGAGAATCGACCAATGACGTGAGTTTGGGGGCGGGACTATCTGTTTGATTGACAGGGGGAAACCTGTGTGAAAACAGTCATCATTTTATCCCAGTGGCACAGAAATTGCTTAATATTTTTAAGTATTACAGTTTTAGCAATTGTTACAAACTGCTCCGAGACTTAGATTGAAGATCCAAATGCAGATTTATTGGGACAATCCAGAATCGTAATCCATATAACAGGCAAAATGGTCAATGATGGGTGATTTCAAAACACTGCTTCATGAAGCTATGAAACCTTTCCGAATCTTTTGTTTCGAATCAGTGGTTTGGACTTTTTACAGTCTATGGGTTCGGAGCGTGTATCAAACTGCCAAAGTCATGTGATTTCAGTAAACAAAGCTTCATTACGTCATAACATTTTCGAAACATTTCAAAGTTTCAATGGTTCACTGCAGGGGGCGATCTCTGTGAATCATGCAGATGGGTGTCTATGGGTTTTACCTGATCTCTGATCAGTTTTATACATTTGTAGATGTTTTATTGAGACATTAGTATACAGTAATTAAAAGGAATAATAGTAGTTAATGGCCTCTCATTGGCCTTTTTAGCTGAGCCATCCATAGAACAAAGAAAACAAGCCCTGAAAATTGATAAAAGACCACTTATTATACAGACATTTGAAACTGACGATTAATTAATTGCATTTGATAGATTTTAATTTTCAATAAACATTGGCAATGGGTTTGTAAAAGGTGTTTTTATGCATGTTTGGTCTGAGTTTTTGTTGCATTTCCACAGTTCTGACCAGCAGGGGTCGCCAGCGTGTGGCATTTCGAAGGCCTGAAACAAAGCTTTGTTTCGCCTATCACTAGGTAAAACACATGGGCAAACAATCCAAAAGAGCAACCCAGAAGTAAAAACGGTAAACCACGAAACAGGCAGAAAATCCAAAAACCAAGAAACACGAAACCAGGATAACGCTCAGAAATGCAGTGTAACAACATACAAGACTTCGCAAAGAGTGACAGAAAACACAGGGTTAAAAAGGAAAATGACACACGGCTGAATGTATTGAAGCATAATGAGTCCAGGCAAAGGGTTATGGGAAATGCAGTTTGTGATGAGATAGTACAGGAGTTGACAGGAGTGCCCTCTGGTGGAGATCAAGGGCACTCCAGCTGGTGGATGTAACAGTATGTTCACACTGCAGATAAATGTGGCCCACTTGTGACTCATATCTGTTTTCCCCATGACAGTGTGAACAGTACAAACCTCAAGGAATCTGATCTTTTCAATTCCGATTTGTGCCAAATGTGGTACTAAATCCGATACAGGTCAGATGTGTTGTAATGCGACTGCAGTGTTGGAATTCATGTGTTTTTTTTTTGTTTTTGTTTTTTTACGTCACTTGAGATCAACATTCATCGTGATTCTGCACTCATGGGAGTCTATTCAAAGATTTTACTTACCCAACGTTATCAAGACAGTTTCGAAAGGTAGTCAGTCTCTATAAGACAAGCGAAACATGAGGGCTTGTATCATAAAAGTTTCAAAACTCTGCTCTTTTTTTGTCACATCATTGTCTTTATTTTTCATATTTTCTGCGCATAATTTAGCTGGTTTCTGCACCGGATCACTCTATAAATAAACACGTAATCACTAACCTTAATGTAAACTTTAATTCTGTGTTTACTTCCGTATGACAGTGCGCTGTGTGTGTTGCCAAGTCCACAATTTTCTTGCAGAATTGGGTTACTATTTCACTGTTGCTGCGGGTAGTTTTGCAACAGTGTGGGATGAAGCGACCGCACTAACGTGATATTTAACCTCCAGAACGTGATTTTTACTGGGATACCCCACTGAATGCCATTGGGCTAGTTTTGAGAATCAGTTGAGTGGATTTTGTGGTAAAAACCTGGCAACCCCGTTTGTATCGTTCTTTTTCTCATGCATCTCAGTTCAGAACCATGATCTGTTCACACTGGAAATCTGATATTGGCCACATTTAAAACAACAATGTGAGTAGCTATACAAAAAAATCAGATCTGAGCAAAAATCATAATTGAGCATTAAAGACTTGCAGTGTGAACATAGCCAAAGTGTCTGCCAAATGCATAAATGCATGTAAAAAAAAACCTGCATCTTGAGTACTTTCACATGCATATTTAAGTACAATTGCATGGCAAAACACATTTTCTGGCTTAATAATTGGACTTTTAAGTGGCTTTTGACATCCACATACTGCCATTTTGGGTCCCAACATAAATACCAGTCAAAAGAGGGCGATTTGGACAATTTTTGCATTTAAAATCAATTCAAACGCTGAGTGTTTACATCTCCTTACATCAGATAACATTGTGCTCTTTTTGTCCATAGACTCCAGTAAATGCCATTACACTTACAAACAGATATTAAAACAGTACTGACATGAATCAAGTCCTCGGCTTTAAATCTTGTTTTCTTGGCAGAGGATCACTTGAGAAGTCGTAACAATATTGCTGCTTGTGTTTTCCTGTAAGATCAGCACAACCATGCGGCGAATCTGTCAGCAGCTGTTTGGCTGGAGTTTGATGCTATTTCATCAACAACAGAGAGCAAAACACAGCCGCTTTTGCTTACAGCACGGCTTTGGTCATTGCTGTACTTATTATATTTTGCATCAAGCGTGCCTTCTGAATTGCAAATGGCCCCCTCATTTAAACAGCACATCTAACGAGAGCTGTTTTGAGCTTTAAAGCGTAATCGTGCAAGCAGCGGCCTTTCCCTCATTTCCTCGTGGGGTAATTTGAATTCTGACTGGAATAAAACATTAATCACAAGCTCTCTTCAGTCAGACTTAGTCATGGCATTCCCTAAAAACTCCATAAAATTCCAATTCATGAGCTCTGATGGGGACTCCTTTGAGTTATTTTCCCAAGAGGAAGCCACTAGAAGAGGCAGAGAGTGGTTTTGGGCTTCCTTATGTAATCCATTCGTACGTACTGTACGCTCGCACATCTCCCTCAGCCCCCTCAGACGTGGCGATTTATCGCAGCTAAATGAGGCCATGTTTGTTTGTGTCCTGCTCCGGCCGTTAGGACGCCGTGGAGCAGAAATAAAACGCCCCCCGCCGAGGCACCAGCTCTCTGACATTTTCATGAGGCGAGGAAGGCGTTGAGGGAGAACGGAGCTGCTCATGCATGTTGATCATTCGTCAGCTTCTTCAGAGTACATATTTCAGCAGTGTGTAAACAACTAGACGCTTTGTTATAAGTTTAGAAAGAGGGTTTGTGAGTGTGTTGTGAGAGTCAGATAGGAAGAGAGAATATCACCTTACAATCATTTTTACTGTAGCATAGATCAAAATCTGTGCATGTTCGTGGTCTTATAATGATCTCATAATAATCTTATAATAATCTCTTTCATGATTCATTGCCATTTCAAACAGTTTGTTTTCCTAATCTTTATTATATATATATATATATATATATATATATATATATATATATTACTAATATAATACTAATACTATACTATACTATACTATAATATAACATTTATTCTGCCTCTAAAACTTAACTCAATTCCTTCCAATCGCCCTTTTCACCATTCAATTAATTCCTGATTAATAAAAGTAGTCCCTACATAAAATTATTTTGTTGAATATCGTATTACAAGTAAAAATACATCATTTTAGAAGTAAAATGGGTTGCAAATGTTGGCTTAAGTTTTTTCATACCATATTTTCATGTTATTTATAAAAACTTTTTTTTTTTAAATAAATAACAAATGTTGGCTTAAGTTTTTTTTTTATGTCAGTTTATTTATTTATTTGTTTGTTTATTATTTCACTCATGTAAAAAACTTTCTATTAACCTTTTTGTTTTCATAAACTATTTTCATGCCCACACCATATTTTCATGTCATATATATATTTATTTATTTATTAATCCATATATTGTTTTTATAAACTATTAAATATTATATTTTGATAAACTATTTTCATATATTTTATTTATTTATTTTTAACTTAAAGCCTGTTTTCCACACCATATTTTCATTTTTTTTTTAATATTTCATATTTATTTTAGAAAAAACTTTTTTTTTCATGTCCTGTTTTCATATCTATATTTTATATTTATTTATCAAAACCTTTTTATTTAGCCTTTTGTTTCATATCCTATTTTCATGTCTTTATTAATTTATTTATAACATAAACAAATTTTATTAAGCTTTTTGTTTACATATCCTACTTTCATCTTTATTTTATTTATAAAAACCTTCTTAAGCTTTTTGTTTTCATATCTGTCTTTTAAATGTATTTATTTATTTATTTTAACTTAAAAGCCTTCATTTTTTTCACACCATGTTTTCATGTATTTTATATTTATTTATTTATTTATTTTTAATATTAATTCATATAAAAAAACATTTTTATTAAGCTTTTTGTTTTCATAACCTATTTTCATACATGTCTTTTTAAATTTTTATTTATTTATTTATTTATTTATTTTTAACTTGTGAAAACCTTAATTTTTTGTTAAGCAAATAATAATTATTTATTTAAATAATAATTAATTCTTAATTATAATTCTTATTTTATCTGATGAATGTGTTTTACAGGTCAGTCAAAGTCAGTGTGATCAATGAGCTGATGATACACATGACCGCCGGCAGTATTAGCATCTGCACTATAGTGATTGTCACATGTCTCTTCTGAAGGGTCACAGGCAGAAAAACATGATAACTGTACTTCTATCTCTTAAAATATGTGAGAAAAAGCACAGCATGTTTATGTGAGGTCAATTATTGAGTCTGTATAGTGATAATTCACACACGGCACCTTTACAGATATTTGTACGATTAAACAGTGTTGGCACTGTGTTTGTCCTCCACTCGATAACATGAAATCCAGTGTCTCCTTCTCAGTGACGGAAACAAACTCCTGTAAGAATGAAGTCTATGTCAATCTGAGTCAGAAATGTGATGCACGAACACGCTAACCTGTGTTTATCTCTCTATCTTTCTTTGTTATGTGCCGTCTGTCTGCGGGCCAACCCTGATCCTTCTCAAACGCCTCTTCTAAAGGTAACATGCTTTATTTTTACCCCTTTACCACAGTAAAAGGCCTTCAGGCAGTCTTCTGTTGATGTAGAGTATGACGAACCTGCTGCTGAATTAATGATGCTGCTGGCAGCGGCGGCTTGTTTTAAGGCTTTTTAAGGACAAGATGCTTGATTTGTTGCTGCGCGTCACGTCTTCCTAAATAAAGAGGAGGAGGAGGATGCCCCGAGGAATGGTTTATGGCTCACTAGTTGTTGTTATATAGAGGCTGGAAGACTTAAAGGAGTTCATGTTTCATTTAAATATCAACTTTGACTCTGTTTACTCAAATTCCCCAAATGAGATTATGGTTGCCATCTGGTCCAAAAACCTATAGATATAATAATAGAGAGATGACGTCAAAACTTCAAGATTTTCAATGGGGTTTTTAATAATGGGGTTTTTCAGTTTATGAGTAAAATAAGGCCTGTGGTAAACTTGACGATACTTGAACATTTTGCTTTGCAAGAGTCTTGTCTTGTCTTATATTATATTATATATTTGCTATATTTTATTTTAGATAACGATATTTTTTAATTTTTTCTGTAGTTAACAATAATAACTCTGAAATCTATGGAACCTTGTTTCTGCCACTAAATGAAAAATAAAGCGGCTTTTTATTTAGCAATTCTGACTTATTTTCCTCAGAATTTCGAGTTTGTCTCACAATTATGACTTTTTTCTCAGAATTGTTTATATCTCACAGTTCTGACTTTGACATGCAATTGCATGATATAAAGTTAGAATTGCGTTATATAAAGTCAGAATTGTGTGATATAAAGTCAGAATTGCCAGTTATGAAGAGAGAATTGTGAGAGATAAACTCGCAATTGCAAGTAAAAAGTCAGAATTGTGAGTTATAAAGTCAGAATTGTGAGTTATAAAGTCAGAATTGCGAGATGTAAAGTCAGAATTGCGAGTTATAAAGTCAGAATTGTGAGTTACAGTCAGAATTGCGAGATATAAAGTCAGAATTGTGAGTTATAAAGTCAGAATTGCGAGATATAAAGTCAGAATTGCGAGATATAAAGTCAGAATTGTGAGTTATAAAGTCAGAATTGTGAGTTACAGTCAGAATTGCGAGATATAAAGTCAGAATTGCGAGATATAAAGTCAGAATTGCGAGTTATAAAGTCAGAATTGTGAGTTATAAAGTCAGAATTGCGAGATATAAAGTCAGAATTGCGAGATATAAAGTCAGAATTGCGAGATATAAAGTCAGAATTGTGAGTTATAAAGTCAGAATTGCGAGTTACAGTCTGAATTGCGAGATATAAAGTCAGAATCGCGAGTTATAAAGTCAGAATCGCGAGTTATAAAGTCAGAATTGCGAGTTATAAAGTCAGAATTGCGAGATATAAAGTCAGAATTGCGAGATATAAAGTCAGAATTGCGAGATATAAAGTCAGAATTGCGAGATATAAAGTCAGAATTGTGAGTTATAAAGTCAGAATCGCGAGTTATAAAGTCAGAATTGTGAGTTATAAAGTCAGAATCGCGAGTTATAAAGTCAGAATTGCGAGTTATAAAGTCAGAATTGCGAGATATAAAGTCAGAATTGCGAGTTACAGTCAGAATTGCGAGTTATAAAGTCAGAATTGCGAGTTATAAAGTCAGAATTGCGAGTTATAAAGTCAGAATTGCGAGTTATAAAGTCAGAATCGCGAGATATAAAGTCAGAATTGTGAGTTATAAAGTCAGAATTGTGAGTTATAAAGTCAGAATTGCGAGATATAAAGTCAGAATTGCGAGTTATAAAGTCAGAATTGTGAGATATAAAGTCAGAATTGTGAGTTATAAAGTCAGAATTGCGAGATGAAGACAGAATTGTGACAGAAAAGTTTTTTTTCCCCTCAGAATTGGACTTTATAACTCACAATTCTGATTTTATATCACAATTCTGAGAAAAGAAGTCTGAGTTGTGAGATTTTTATTTATTTATTTTTTCAGTGGCAGAAACAAGCTTCCATAGAAATCCTCTGATGCAATGCATTGAGCTCAGTTAATAAATCCATTCCAGATTGCAGACGGCGCCAGACAAATGTTGGCAAACATTTGATACCGAAAAACAGAAATAAAAAGAGTTTAAAATAGGTTAATTATAGTCTAATATAAAATGCGTGAATTTATCCAATATTTATATGTGCTGTGTTTGTTAATGCTTATTAGTGTATTGTGGCATTATCTGTCTGATGCATATGCAGGTTTTGGAACAAAGCATTAAATTAATGTGGATAAAAGCTAATTTACTCTTGAGAGAATTTGATGAGAAATGTTTAAGATCTCTGACTTTTGAATGCAGACTGTGGAAAATCGGAGCCCAGTTGGAGATCTTGTTGTAGATCTGAGGGTCTTTTTGTCAGGAGAAACATCTGAGAAGCTGGAGACTGTCTGAAGGAGACAACCAAAGCTGGATCTGTAATTTTGGTCACGTCGTTCCCATATGATTTACTTTATTTTGCAGAAGAGATAAGGATTGTGATATTCAACGTGAACATTTTTCATGGAGCCCTTTTCCATTGGCTCCAATGCATAAAAATAGTTAATCGTCATTTAATGCTTTCTGATAGAAATGGTCTGTTCACATTTTCAAAGCAGGTTTGACGTCGCTGGTTCTGGTGAATCTCATAAACAAGTCAAGTTTGAATATGCTGAAGAGAAAGTATTTCTGATTGGCTGCTGTCTGACTTTAGCAGGATTATAACGTACCCTCTTACACGGCTGAAACGGCACCGTTACTGAGTTCAGCAGTGAGAGATGCTCGTGTTATTGCTCTCAAAAAGCACACCGCGCTCTCTCCGTAATCCCTGAAAAGCCATCTGCCCTGCGTGAGGGCCACGCTGTCACACTGCCCTCATTCTGATGTTTAAATCCGCTTCCTCACGAGTGTCTTTCCTCCCTCCCACAGCTGCTGTTAAAGTTATATTCCTCTGACTCCAACATTCATAATCTGCCCTGTTGCAGTGCCCTCTATCACCACTAGGGGTGTTATTATGGTAAAGGTCATAGACTGTATAAAAGACATGTCTTTGCTTCCTTCCACTGTAGAAAAATAAAGCCAAAATATAACTTAAACAGTCGTTGTCGATTACGTCATTTGGAGCCGGAGCCTGCGCAGTAGTGGAGCCTCAGCTGTCAATCATGACCTTACACCCTGTTTTTACAGCATCAAAACACAGCATTACGTATTGGTAAAACAAACACTTGTACATACATATGCATAAGAACTACTTAAAATGACATAAACCATTTTGGAAAAAAAAATGATTTGATGTGTAATTTTTTTAATTTTTTAATTTGGCTCACATCCCATTTGATTACATGGAGAGGGTGGGGCTTATGACCTATACTGCAGCTAGCCACCAGGGGGCGGAGGAAATGCTTTGGCTTCACTCTTCTGGACATGTGCGGCATACTTAGTACATAAATTTGGGGTCAGTAAGATTTTTTTAAATACTTTTATTCAGAAATGTCACAAAAGTGACACTAAAGACATTTACAATGTTACAAAAGATTTCTATCTAAATAAATGCTATCATATTTGGCACAGAAATACAAAGCAGCAAAAAATGTTTTTAACATTCATAATCATCAGAAATGTTTCTTGAGCAGCAGATCAGCATATTAGAATGATTTCTGAAGGATCATGTGACACTGAAGACTGGAGTAATGATGCTGAAAATTCAGCTTTAATCACAGGAATAAATTACATTTCAGCATATATATAAACTGTTATTTTAAATGATAATAATATTTCACAATATTACTGTTTTTACTGTATTTTAGATCAAAAAAAAAAGAAAAAGAAAAAGCAGCCTTGGTGAACAGAAGAAACTATATAAAAAAATTCTTACAGACTTCAAACTTTTGAAACGTATAATTTTTACTGCAGACTTGAGACTTAAATTAGTATGGTTACTGACTGTTTCAAAAACTGGTCATTAAAGAACGCTAAATGAATAGTTAATGGAATAGATATATCTATTAGTTATTAACATCGGTAAGCATCACATTTCAGAAGTTGTTTGGTGTTGGTTTCTGGAAGCTGTTATGGAGGCATCGAAAGCCTGATGCTCGTGTCTTCTCATCCCCGATTCTGTGCCAGTCGTGCCCTGTCGTGCCAGAGTGAATCTGTGTGTGTCTGTGCTCTGGGCTTCACCCGTAAGCCCGTATTGAGATGCATAGAGAGGCACAGAGAGACTTCAGCTGAACTCCGTTTCAATTGAGATGCTGCTGTGAGTTTATTCTGCATTATAAAACACATAGTTCTGGTCCTGGGTGCTGATCAATTTCAGTATAAACACAATGGAGTAACATTTCTTGCTTTGCTTGCCTAGTACTAGAGTTATGCAGAATGTAAATAATGTGCAACAGTAGAAATGTTAAAGGGACTTTTCAAAATTGCAGTATACACTATCGATCAGAAATTTGTGGTTGGTAAGTCTCTTATGCTCAGCAAAGTGATATTGTGAATGAATATTATTACAAACAATATAAAATGGCTGTTTTCTATGTGAATCCTGTGATCAAAGCTGAATTTTCAGCATCATTACTCCAGTCTTCAGTGTCACATGATCCTTCAGAAATCATTCTGATTTGCTGCTCAAGAAACATTTCTGATTATTATCAATGTTGAAAACAGTTGTGCTGCTTCATATTTTTGTAGAAACTGTGATGCATTTTTTCAAAAAGTTCAAAAGAGCAGCATTTATTTGAAATAGATTATTATAAATGTAATAATAATAATAAAAAAAATCTTTCTGGCCCCACACTTTTGAACAGTAGTTAAATCAGTGGCAGGATTGCCGCACAACACAGAGTTGTTTTTTTTATAATATTTGTTTTGAACTCAAGGGTTTCATAATGTGAAGCTGTTTCAGCGATCATTTGATCATCTGACAGACTGATGTCAGGCTGAAAATTATAAATAATCTGATCTTTTGGTTTGTGTCCATCAAGAATCCAAAACAGAAAATAATCAGCTGAGATCAAGTGCTTTTCATTTCCAAGTATTTCATTCACTGGATTATCCAAAAATAGACATTGCCATGAGGGTATTTAAAATATGCACACTGTTTTTGTTGACTTTCCAGCTAAAATAAATAAATCTAGTCCTAGAAAAACATATTTCACAGACCCTGTTGGTTTGTCTCTCATTACTCCAGAATTATCCAGATGATTGCAGATGTGGTGTGAGTCTCAGCGTGTCACTGAGTTTGAGCGCCGGGTGTATTTTGATGTTGAGATTACAGGCTCTGGTTAATTGAACTAAACCAGGGAAGATTCAGGACTGATAGGAGGGTTGTGGAGGGATTATATAAGATTAATGGGGCAGAAAAGTGTCCTGTGACCAGCAATCCTCTTTAACATTACCTCTCATTGCGGTCATGTTGGTGTAGATGTTGTGGACTGAAGTTCATCCACGTCATACTGAAATAAAGCTGTGTTTAGAATTAAACACTAACTAGTATATACTGGATGCTACCTACTAGAATTTTTCTTTCTGTTTTACTTAAAGGTAGAATTTTCATGTATTAATCACATTTTGTATTGAAAAAGCGTTAACAGCTTGTAATGAAATTAAAAAAATTATGGCTGATAGATAACCGATAATTCTTTATATTTAAAAGCCGGATAAATGAACAAACATATATATAATTTTTATATAATTTGAGAACCTGATTACAAAAGGATTACAAAGGTCTCGCCGTTAAAGGGATAGTTCACCCAAAAATGAAAATTTGATGTTTATCTGCTTACCTCCAGTGCATCCAAGATGTAGGTGACTTTGTTTCTTCAGTAGCACACAAATGATGCTTTTTAACTGCAACCGCTGCCGTCTGTCATTCAAATAACGGGAGTGAATGGGAACTCTATCAATAATAGTCGAAAAAAACTTGCATAGACAAATCCAAATTGAACACATTGATGTCCTAAGACACGAAACGATTGGTTTGTGCGAACAGTATTTATATCATTTTTTACCTCTAATACACCACTATGTCCAACTGCGTTCATCACTCGGTTAGTGAGGTCTGATCGTGCTCTGACAACGACAGTGATGTCTCGCAGTTATACTTCAATGAGTGCTAGACATCGCTGCCGTTGTCAGAGCACGATCAGACGATTGTCTGTGCGTGTTTTTTTTACTCTTTTTGATAGGAGTTCCCATTCACTCCCATTATTTGACTGACAGACCGCAACGGTTGCAGTTAAAAATCATCATTTGTGTTCTACTGAAGAAACAAAGTGAACTATTTTGTGTGAACTATCCCTTTAAAAGCAATGTCCCAAGCACACAATTATAATGTTCTCATTGTAATTTTATGACAGACTTGCGCTGCACATGTTGCACTTAACTATATTTTCCTTTTTGACTCCAATCATATTTCAAGCAGTTAAAAACCAACATGGTGAACAGTGCGCATCTGAAGTGTCTCAGCTGAAGGAAATAATCCATTATTTATCAGCTTTAATATATCTGCCAAATTTTCTTATCGGACCGATAGCAACAACGATAAAAATAAACATATATCTGCCGATACCGATATGGTGGCCAATATATTGTGCATCCCTATTAATAACCAAAACCTTCTCTGTTTGTTGAAAGCCTGTAGACTCATTTTTATGTGAGAATCCTGAGGATGTGACGTTTATGCATGCTCATGTTCTCTCCTCTCTTCTGTTCAATGACGCATGAAAAAACGAATGATTATACAATGTTCAGGATGATACCAAAAGAGCCATTCTGTACTTTGTCAATGTGTCATGCAAAGAAAGAGGATTAATTCAAACTAAAGTCTCACATAGACAGATCTGTATATTCTATAGACTCAAATATACTTTATAATCAAACTATCATAACAGTGTCATTTTAATTACCTCATCTGTCGACATGATGTCAGTAAATTGCTGGCTGCAGTTCACTTAATGGCCACCGGTGTCGCTAATTACAAAAAATTCAACACATAGCCCCTTTAAAGAATATAATCATATCTAAAGTTGTTTTTCTCCACAGAATGACTTATTTTGATATTTTGATAGATTGCAGCAGAAGATTACTCAAAAAAAAAAATTCATTCGTTAAGGATGTATTTGTGTTTTATTGATCAAAAGTGAAAGTAAAGACTTTTGTAATGTTACAAATGTAATGAATTTTCTATTACTAATCTATATCTTTTCTACTTTCTATTACTATTTCTATTCTATTATTAATAAGAAATGTTTTTTGTCAAATCATCATATTAGAATGATTTCTGAAGGATCATGTGACACTGAAGACTGGAGTAATGATGCTGAAAATTCTGTATTTTTGATTAAATAAATGCAGCCTTGGTGAGCAAAAGAGACTTCTTTCAAAAACATTATGATTATGAACATCAATGATTGAACATTAGCTTAAACCGTCCTGGAATTCATGTTAGTCTGAGCTGGTCTTCTCAGCATAGATCTTTTCTCATGGACATAATCTCAGTCATACACTCATCAGTTCACTCTATCTGCAGTCTTACTTTCCATTTTCTTCCACTCTGTCTCCAGACACATCCAGTCTAAAGTATGGACACACTTGAATAGAGTTTGTTTCTCATGATCTTAAAAGTGAGAGTCCACACAAGAGTCCACACACATTCTAGGGTAAAAAAAACAAAACAAAAAAAAAACATCCATAGATCATAAAATAAACATGCAACAAAACATATTATAAACAAAGTTTTTTTTTAAATTAAGTAATACATGCAATGCAATACGTATTACTTAAAGTATAAATATGTAAGAACTATCCCTTAAAGAACCTGTTGGTCTAAAAGCTTCTGCTTAAACAATTGAAATGTTTTCATCACTTTACTATTATTCTAACATGTGTAATAATGCAGAATGAGTAGGTGTGACCAAACGCTTGGATGGTCGTATTTAAATGCAGTCACTCTCTCTCTCTTCTCCGTCTGTCGTATCAGCCCAGGATGAATTGCGTATATGGATATCAGCAGTGTGCTGGGAAGGGCTGATACAGGCGGTGGTTAATTAAACAGGGCTACGCTAAAGCGAGCCTCCCTCCATCGAGGGTAAATCTCAGAGACGCACAGCCCGAGGTACAGCGCCGTCCCCTGAAAGATGAAAAGTGCCGGGGGGGGAAGAAAGATCAAAAGTGTGCACATAGAAACCCAACGCCAGATAACGCCTTATCAGACAGCCAATGAGAGGGAGCGTTAATTCCCTCTTTCCCTGTAAATGATATTGGAACTAATTAGAAGGATTTTCAGCACATTTTCTCTATTTCAACAGCATAAAAAAGCTTGTGTGAGTAATCAGAGTAAGTGGTGTTAAATGAAGCCGGATTAGAGGCTTAATCTCATGCACCTGGAGAAAAACAGAGAATATGGGCTGAAATGCCTGTGTACATGCTGCATAAATCAGTTCATAAATAAGTAAAAAAAATATGGAATAACTACATGCATACCCACCAAAAATGGTAAAAGTTAATAAAATCTCACAAGTTACTCCAGCCCACCGCCTCAGTGGCGGCAGACTCTGTTCGGCTCGATGGCACCACAGATTTCCCACAGCGTTGAGGGATTTTGTGACCACCTCCTTCCTGGGTTTCAGCACCAATGTAGTAATGTTTAAAGTTCAGGGAAGAAGGAGGTGGAAACCAGCGAATGTTCAACATAAATTTAAAAAATAAAATAAACAAACAAAACGAGACTAAAGCGGCAGCCCCTAACGGATGACTGCTGCATATAAACAAAATAAAACTCAACATAAAGACCAGGCCTGGTCCTCTCCCGTCTTGCACTGTCGTCACTCCTCCTCTTATTCTTTCGGAGCTCCTCAATGTGTCGTACAAGTGATGCTTACTAGCACCCGCTCCACCGGACTCACTCCGTTCCCATGGCTCCTGGCCCCACCCTGCTTGCCGCATACATAGATGCATACATACATGCTTTCTTGCTTGCATACAATTCATGCAGGTTTGGGCTTCTGTACTTTATTCCTCACTTTGTGCTCATGTTTAATTCTGGAGGCCTTTTAAACCTACTGAAGTTATCCAGCCAAGATCCATGAGGGCTTTTCTCTTTTACTTGCCAATGCTGTTGTTGATATTAAAGCACTAGTTCACCCCCCCAAAAAAAAAAAAAATAAATAAATAAATAAATATATATATATATATATAAATATATATATATATATATATATATATATATATATATATATATATATATATATATATATATATATATATATATATATATATATATATATATATATATATATATATATATAAATATAAATTTAATTAACATAATTAACACTGCCCAACAGCGACAACCACTGGTGAAGTTACAGTGGGAGGCTTGCCTCCCTTGATCCCCTTGAGTTAAAGCAGAACCCCTAAAGCGTGGGATGAGTTTGGTGGGGGGTAATTGAGAATGAATGGGGGAAAGTCATGTGAGAGGAGGCAATCCGTCCATTGTGAAATGAATGGATATGATTGGTTCATGCGATAAATCCCACCTCTTGTTTTTGTGCGTGTTCTCGTCGAATCGTCCTGAATGAAGACGATAATGGTGTTAATGGAAGCCCAATAAAAAAGTAAATTACTGTCATTTAGATATCATTGCTTTGTCACGTCAGATTCAAACTTGAAATGGTCTGAAAACATGATGACTTGTGGAGTTTTTAGTGCTCAATCTGCTTGGGGAAATTAAAGGTACATATAAAACATATTAAAATAAAATATATATTTACTTGCTTTCTGCAATATTTATGCAATCATTCATTTAATTTATTTTAAAAATACTACTTTTTTCACTTTCATTGTTTTTGGTGTATGTTTATTTAATGACACAGTTAATGTTCTGTAGTTGTTTTTTTATCTTAAAATGTGCTTGTAATAGTGTAGCGGAGGATCTGTGCCTGTGAGGGTGACAGTATGAAGGTATGAAGGGTCCTCAGACCAGTGAAGGTGTCTGAAGTGGAGGAGTCAGACGTGGAGGGCGGAGGACAAGCGGATGTGCCAGCATGATGGAGCTCTGGTGGCATGTTAGATCTTTCTCTCTCTCTCTGTGTGTGTGTGTGTGTGTGTGTGTGTGTGTGTGTGTGTAAAGGCCCAAGGTGTAGTGTGTTAGTGCCTTGAGCACTGTGTGTGTAGGACAGTGAGGTTGTGTATTATTTATGCTGGTTAAGCACACAGCAGGGATTGCATTATATAGGCACAGAACAGTATCAGTTTCTCTCAAAGCGTGACCTCCACCTTTGCACGCACGCACACCTGGTAAAATAAAGCTCTTTTATTGATAAGGTTTCAGATATGTGGATATGTTTTTTTCCTATTCAAGGAAAAGGACGTTAGGATGTTTTAAAATGAAAATCATTCTACAATAATTTTAAATGATATATTTTAATGAGAGTAAACCTTTTATTGTCTCTCTTTATTTGACTTTTTTAGAAGCATTGGAAGGTTGAAATTTCTGGTAAGACTTTAGAATACTGTTCCTTCATTAATGAATATCTACACAAGAACAAATGAAAAACACAATATTAGCATCCTAGTAAATATAATTAACCGACAAAAAAACTCTGATTAACAAATTAGTAGTGCTCAGTTGAATTGCTATTAGCTAATCAATAACTACTATTTTTTTCATACCTCCCAGAGGACTACACTCTAAAAAATTCTGGGTTAAAAACAACCCAAGTTGGGTTGAAAATGGACAAACCTAGCGATTGGGTTGTTTTAAACCAGCGGATGGGTTAAATGTTTGACCCAACCTTCTGGGTAGTTTGGTAGTCATATATTAAACATATTAGTATGTTCATTTCCAACCTATTTTGGGTTCATTTTAATCAAGCAATATAGTAATTTTTAAAACAATAAAAACAAAACTACCCAGCAGGTTGGGTCAAACATTTAACCCAACAGCTGGGTCAAAACAACCCAACTTGGGTTATTTTTAGCCCGGTATTTTTTAACTATATTCAGGTTCATAATTAATGTGAATAATGCGTAATGTATAATTTAATTCTAAAATGAAGATCATGGTAACCCACAAGTAATGACTGAAGTGTCACTACATCCTTCTAAAGGTATTACTGATTATTTGGATCAGTATTCTAAAGTAAACTCTCTAGTTATGATTGAAGTCATTGTAAGCTTTTGGATAGTAATTGCTTCTGACAGATTTAGTAACACTTGAGTCAACACTAGTGGCTTACCATGATCTTCACTTTAGAACACTGACTCAAATGGCTAGTGATTCCTTTAGAACACTTGAGTCATTCTATCCAGAACCTTACAAAAACCTCAAAAGCTTACAACAACTTCAGTCATTACTGGAGAGTTATCATGCTTTTCACTTTAGAAAATGTACAGCACTGGAAAACACGTGTTCCATCAGCGGCGAGTGAGCGACTGTGATTCATTTAATCCAGTAATTCAACTTTCTTTTCTTCTAGAACAGATGCACTGACAGCAGAAACTAGCATGTTCTCCTTCCAATTAGTGCTCTCTGATTTCATGCTTCCTCTTGTCATGTTTTTTTTTTTTTTTTTTGTTGAAGCTGATTGGTTCAAACAGGATCTTCAGTCAGAACAGCTTCAGTAGTCTCATATCATAGAGACAAAATTAAATTGAAGCTTACAACTGGCTGCAAGTGAAGTCACCGTTATTTCTATTGAGCTTTATACAATACAGATTGTTTTAAAGCAGATTCAAAGGAAAATAACAGAATCAGTGATGCGGACTTCATCAGTTGGGGTTTGGGTAATCTAATTATTTAATGAAGCAATCATGATGATGATCATTAGTAGTAGTAGTAGTAATATTGTATTTACTGAACACGTTCATTGCATTTGCAATAGTCACACTACTCAAGGTTTAAAGGTTTTTTTCCCGCTGTACATCATGTCTTAACAACAGGTGTTGCATCAGAAGTGTTGATTTCATTCTCCTGCAGGCCACACAAAGCTACTATACGCTTCCCCGCTGTTCCGTTCTGTGGCATGACATTGTAGCCATGGCAACTGAGAAAGAAAGTACAGCAAAAACAATCAGGCAGGAGCTGAGGGTGCAGGTCTGTCATATACAATGTGCACATGCTGTAATGTTGTGGCCGTGGCCTCTGACTGCCTGATTCACACTGTCAGTTGATGTTACTGTCTGCAGCAAGGAGGCCTGTTATACCTGGAAAGAGCGAACCGTTAGCGTTCTCCTTCATCTCAGTGGCTGTGAACCCGTCCCGTTTGCTTGTGGCTGCACTCTTCTGAGCATACGTTTCCAATTGCATGAGCATATGCAGGAAAATTATGTCTAATGGATTTGCTATCAAAGTCAAAGGTGGCAAACCAGAGGAAAAACAATAAATTTCACACTTTTAAGAACTACCAAATTGTGCTCCACTTTTTTTGAAAATAGGCTCATTTAGAGTTGAGTTTTCCGTTTTCGAATCCATTCATTTGATCTCCAGGTCTGGCAGTACCACTTTTATTATAGCTTAGCATAGTTCATTGAATCTGATGAGACCAATAGCATCTCGCTCTAAAATGAGATTTGAAAAATGAGATCAAAAAAAGAATTTTGATATCTTTCCTATTTAAACCTTGACTCTTCTGTAGTTACATTGTGGACTAAGACCGATGGAAAATGAAAAGTTGTGATTTTCTAGGCCGATATGGCTAGGAACTATACTCTCATTCTGGTGTAATAATCAAGGAACTTTGCTGCTGTACCATGGGTGATATTACGCAGCGCCTCTCACAAATGTCTCCATGGTTGCAAGGCACGCTCCCTGTGCAAGCAGGGGGTCACAGGCGCTGCGTAATATCAGCGCCTATTTTCCAAAAAAAGTGGAGTGTTCCTTTGTGTAGAGATTAGAATTTTATTATTATTTCATTTACATAGTTTTATGAATTTATTTAAATTTCATTTCATTATATTTGTACTTCCCTATTGTTTTTTTTATGGCAATTTTTTTTTGCATAATTTGACATGCAAAAATCCAAATAATAACTTTAAGTGCTTTTATTTTTTTAATAATATATTTATTTCTAATAATATTTTTGAATATATATTTTTCCTCATTGTTTCTTTTATCTTTATTTATTTGTTTATTTAATTGGTTTATTATTGTTTTGCTTAGTTAATATGTGGATTTTGCAATTTAAATTAAGTGTTTTATTCATTTCTAATCATATATCTTTTTCTAATAATATTTTCAGTTGTATCATATTTTTCCTCATTGTTTTCTTTAGCTTTTGTTTATTCAGTTGGCTGGCAAAAACTTTGGATTTTTTCCCCTTAATTTAAAGTGCAAAAATTCACATTTTTATTAGAAATAAATACTAAAAAATAATATTTCAGATACATGTGAGTCAAATACGTATAAATGCGTAATAATCAAATAATATTTCCAAAGACGTTTCTCTTCATTTCTCTCATAGTAATAACTTAGCATCTATTTTAACAAAGGTTTGTTTTCTTCCATGCTCAGTCGGCCTTTACTGCTGTGATCTACAGACTCGGCTCTACAGCCCAAAAGATCTGTTCACTTTACCAAAGCTCTACTTTAGTTCTTATATACCATAGTTTCTGCCTGCCCACTCTCTGCCCAAACAAACACCCACACACACTCACTCTGTTTGCCCACATCCCTTGAGCGCAGCATAATTTTCTCTTTTCCAGGGCCTTTCAATTTCCCAGAATACTGCAGTCAGTCTCTCCTCCTCCTCCTCCTCCTCCTCCCTAAAGAGATGCCTCGTATAACTTCCCTGACAACTTTATCAATGTCCCATTAAATCCCAGCTAAATCATGCATTGCCATTTGGAGGGCCATCTTTTTTATCCGCTGTGGATTTACGACCCTGCGTTCCCCATCTGCCAGCGCTGGTCGTTTTTTATTTGCCCGTCATTGATTTCCAGCTGTGCTTATACCCAAGAAAGTTGCCTCTCTTCCTTTTTTATTCCATATTTTGAGATGATTTGCATAGAGAAATAGCAGAAGTGCCCGCAGCGCTGTGTTTGCGCTGGCTGCATCCTGTGTGCACAAGACTTGGATGTGCTTCGTATGTGGGCGGACTGGTTTTTGGCATGTATAATCTTTCATATAGGTTCATGGCTTGGTGAAAGAGTCTCCTGCCCCCTACAGGGCTAAAATGCACCTCTGCATATTGTGTGATGTGATAGAGCTGAACCTGAGAGAGTGAGATGCAGCAGTGCTGCTGCCAGCTTGATACGTCTCCTCATTAACACCCTGCATCGCCCCCAGCAACACAGTCACACAGTCGGACGCGAGTGCTACTCCAGATCTCGCCTCGGGCTCAATCAGGATCTCTGCGACTCGCTCACCTCCTCTGACACTCTAACCGAGTGTTACTTTCACTCTTTTATGATGTGCATGTAATTTAAATATATTTTATCCTATTCTACACCTTGTTGATTAGTCAGCATCACTCTTTACTCACTCTTACTCATTACAACATTGTCAAACGTGTTTTGCAAGCCTTTAGGCTTGAATTTCTGAGCTACTTTATGCTGGTTTGGAACTGTTACATTTGGCAATGGAAGACTGAATATCATGGGATTAATAATACAGTTTATCAGAATGTAAAAAAGTGCAACTGGAATGATTTGTGTTTACAAATCATGTAAACCCGAATAAGTTGGCAAAACTCAAAAAATAAAGTTAATCAGTTACATCAATTTTTTTTAAGTTAAGATATTCAAAGTTTAAGTTAGCAGATTTTGTACTCATACATTTGAATTGCTCTTAACTTCAAATTTTTAAGTACGTTAATTGACCCTTCACTGGGAGTTTGATTGACAAGTGATCTAACCAATCATAACGTCGAATCCGACACATTAAAGAGCCACAAAATGTTTTTTATTGTTCGAATTTATTAAATTACACAAATTGAAAGCGGGGACTTTGTTGTTTGTAACCTGCTCTGTCTTGAGGTGTTGTCAGTGTCCTCCTCTTTGCTCCACGATGTGGCATTACAGCGCCATGGCCAAAGTTGGACAAAGCAACAGTAACTAAGGGGGGCGGGTCTTTGCGAAAGGTCAATTAATACATCAAACTTAAAATTATCATGTAATCTGAAATATGTTATACAAGCAAACAGGTAGTGAAGTGGGAGAGAGAAAGCGAGGTTGTGAGCCAGGACTCGAACCGGGGTCACCAGAAGCGCAATGGTACTATATGTTGCCTGCTGCCCACAAGGCCATCAGCACCGACATCTTAAATTATATTTTTAGTAGTGAAACTCAAAACAATGAAACAATTCAGATTATTTAAAATGTGTCAGTTTTGTATACTCAAAACAAAAAGTTCTGAATGCTCATAAAAGTTAATTTGATTGAACTAATTTGTTTACTTTGAGTTGAGTGTTAGGGTGTACAGTGTAATATGCCATAGCTGTGCTCAGGGCGACAGTCTCAGCACGAGGTTCAGGATTATTTGTTCATTAATGACGTCATCAGCGACTAGCTGACTCGACTATAATCACATAAATGTCGGCTTTAAAAAATCTGAAGTCGTTCTATAATGGTATTTCTACCAGCTGAGAACTCATGAACAGCTTATAAAATGTGTAAAGGAGTCAAAACAGTGGCAGAAATTCTTCTGTCACACTCTGTTCTTTTCTAGGTCGCATCATGTGACATCATGTCTTGTTTTTGGTTCATTAAGATGTCTTTGGTCAGTATTGCGTCCATATTTCAATCGAACCACACCGGAGTTTGTTTGGAAGCAGACCGAGAACCACCTTTTCAGTGGTCTTGGTCCGTTTGTTTGATGCGCAACAGGGTTCAGATGGCAACGTTCACACTTAATCAAATTAACCACACTAACAGAGCACTAACGCACCAGAGTTTGTTTTAGTCATACCAAATATTGCCAAATGTGAACACACCCTTCATGACAATCAGCTCTTCACTCTTCAGCTGCCTGTCACACCTGTTGCTGCATGTAAGGTAAACATTGGCTCACTGATTACTTTTAAATTATTTTAGAGGAAATGCATTCACGCAAGGCTGAGAAATATTGAGATTTTCAGTCTGGTCTTATTTTCCAGGCATGACTCCTGCATTGTCCTTTCTCTCTGCTCTCTCTCTTTCTATCCCTTCATAACACTTCCATCTGTGCCATGCAGGAAGGATGAAGCAGCAGCACATAGTCACAATCCTCTTGCCATCTAGACCGTGTCTAACACGCCAACCTCCCTCATGCAATATTTACATTAAAAGCAGGAAGCCCTCCAGAGATACCAGCACCTCTTTCAACCCGCGTCTCTGACACCAGCGGACTGCACATGTCTGAGCGGCAGATGAAACAAATTCTCTCCAGCTCCTCTGCAATTTCTGCCTGGAACAGGAAAAGACAATATTCACAGCCGTTTTGATCAGTCGTAGCCAAATTTTGGGGTTCTGCTGTTAGATGCATGATGGGAATGTTCATGTGGGTTTTTATGAAGACTAGCCTGAGGCCTGAGATTGTCTGGAGCCTTTAGGGGAAAACGAGGTAAAGGAATAATTCCCATTAAAAATGAGAATTTTGTCATCATTTACTCACCATCATGTTGTTTCAAAAAAGCTGTTATTATTGCTGTTGAACACATGATTAATCTTTAAAGGGGGCATATCATGAAAATGACTTTTACTGTGTTTAAGTGCTATAATCGGGTCCCCGATGCATCTACCAACCCAGAAAACGTGAAAAAGGACAATCCAGTAACTTTGTTTCGGCAAGCCTTTCTCTGCAAGCATGTGAAAAAACGAGCCGCTCGGATTTCACTCCTCTAGCGACGTAGGAAGGGGATCTTATTATGATATTACCGCCTCTTAATCTGCACGTTTCCACCCAAGGCACTGCCATTTTGTTTTCGCAATGGTGTACCAGTTGTGTCGTTGGCTGCACAGACGAGCACTGAACACTATTTACAGTCTCGTTAGCTTGGATAGCATGCAAAGTTGACCCTGGCAAGCTCGATTGCTAAAAAGCATTTGATAGCAATCATAAACAGGTTTTGCACAAAAGATGAACATGACGGCACATGCTGAGTTGAATCAGCTCCACATCAACTACATAAATGTATCCACTAACCATTCAGAAACGTCTAAAAGTTGTAACTTCTTCCTGAGTCTCTCCATCAGTGTTGACGGTTTGAACAATGTAAGGCTGAACGCCGTTACTGATAATCCTCATTTTGTCTGCGTGAGATTCTCCAGCTTTGTTGTTGTTGAGCTGTTAAAGCTCCGCCCTCTTCTGGAAAGGGGGCGGGGAGCAGCAGCTCATTTGCATTTAAAGGGACACACACAAAAACGGCGTGTTTTTGCTCACACCCAAATAGGGGCAAATTTGACAAGCTATAATAAATGATCTGTTTGGGATTTTGAGCTGAAACTTCACAGACACATTCTGGAGACACCCAAGACTTATCTTGTAAAGCCGGGGCATAATAATAAATAATAATCAGGTCTCTTCCTGGTTCTATGACAAAGAACTGCACGAACATTCTTCAAAAATATTGCTTTTGTGTTCAACGCACCACATTTTGTCACATGGTTTTCGATCAACATGAGGGTAAATGATGACACAGTTTTCATGTTTGGGTGAACTATCCTTTTAAAATGCAGACAAACTCATATAATCTGAATGCATCACTCTGACATTTTTGTCTCTTTAAGATTTAAAGAAGGGTTGCGACTCACACAAGCCCTCTCCTGTGGAGGTCCACATATTTGACGGCAGGTCAGTCTGGATGATGAGAATATTAGATAAATTATTCATGTCTTTATTACTCTCAGAGGGCTGTGTATGTCGCGTATCATCCCTCAGGAATCAGAGGCTAGTGAGACCTCTGAGATGTTTGACTGTAGACCCGGGGACATTCATTACTTCCCAGCCTTCTCCTGTAGATAAACAGCCATTTGTCACTGCAGACTTTCATGAACGGAGGTGTCTCGAGAGTCGGCTGGGAGGTTGTGCGTGGAAGCCAAAGAAAACAGAATGGGATCTATTTATCAAGCCAGCCTGCTCTGTTTACCATCTGTGATGAACAGCGCTGAGCCAAAGTACCTGCAGTTTCCCATTTCCAATAAGCATCTAAGCTGGGAAGGCGGCAGGGAAGCCCGTCTAGACCGCCAAACCCAGCAGATGAATAACTATACATACACATGAACTACGCACACTCTCTCGGTCTCACGCCCTCTCCATCTGTCTCATTCTTAAGCGAAAAGTATACTTCAGCTGTCCGCGTCCCTGCAAAAAGATATAGCTGCAGACCAGAGAACTCCAAAACGGGGCATGAACTCCAAAAGTGGGCGGTACCTCCAAAAATGGGAGGTGTCTCTTGCACGCAAAGACTTTCGCTTCCGCATGCTATATTCCGCACTGTCTACGTCTCTGGCACATTAAAGGCCTTGGGACTGAGAAAACATTTGCCGATTAATAATGCTACAACAAAATGTCTAAAGGCGCCATGCAAGGCTTAAATGAAGCGCGTTTGGCTGTAGATAAAAAAATCAGAGGATGTAGCGCCAAAAGAACATCCTGAGCGCTTGTGGTGTTGTTTTGCTGCGCTGCTCACTTTAAACTTTAAAAAGGCGCAGTTATGTCCCGCGGTCTAGATGGAACCAAACCGGTCGGCCATTTGAATACCATTGCTCTATACGGTGGCATCAGAGGGTCAAGGTTAGCATGGCTTCTGTTTTATACATAAATATAAATTCTTTAAATGTATTTAAATTTAACATTTTATTTATTTATTTGTTTGTTTATTTATTTGAGTTATTAAACCTTGATTGTGTCAAGGTTTGGCTGGTTAGCATGGTCTAGTTAGCCTTTGCTGGTAGATGCCACAACTATATAGCAGTAAAGGAAAAAAATTAAGTATATTTCAGGATTTATGCACTATATTAGACATAAAAAAATATATATATTTAAATATTTTAAAACATTTAATATGATATACTTATTATAGTATCAGCTAATCAGTGTTGTCATGGCATAATTTTCCTGATATTAACATGTGCCCAGAACTGCAAATGCTAACGGATTGCTCCATCTATTCGTTGCATGGCACAGCACTGTGGGTACAGCTAAAACAAAGACCACCACCCGTGAGAGCACTCATGGTGATGGTTTGTTCACTGAGAATACAGTAATACTCTTCTTCCATTTTTATACGAGGCACTAGAAGCCAGCTTTACGTCTCCCATCGGAAGCGCTCAGGGTCCAAACTGTTTGTTTTGACATAACAAGGCCGACCCAGCATGCTCTTTTTTTATTACGAATCAGCGCTGGGAATGCTGCGGTCCACTGTAAGCTAACTTCAACACAGTTGATGTCCTGCGGCGACTCCTAAGGACTTCAATGCATCGGAGTTGGCAAAGTTCAGCGGGGAAATGTGAATGCCAAATAAAGAAACGCTCTCCAATCCATTTACTCCTTTAGTTTGCTTTCATATGTACATACAGTACTCGCAGTAGGCCTCTGTTGTATATCCAAACGTGCCAGAAACACAGGCAGACTTCATTTTTAGTGAAAAATGAACATGGTGGATAAGAGCCACATTCAATTTTGTAAAAAAGGGCATGCTTTAAGCTTTTATATTATTAGCGGTTTCCTCTGCAGCTGCTGTGCTAATATCAGCAGCCTCATGCTGGGAGGTTTTTATAGTGAGTTTTAGTGTTCTACTTGATATTCTGTCAGTTTTGCTCTTTCACATTCATTAACAGTGACACCTGGTTGAACCAACAGTGTTGGTGAGAACTGCTGTAAAGCTTCTAACTATTTTTTTTTCATTAGCCTGACAGTAGCATGGGCTGATAATGTAGCTTTTCCTGTAACAAGCTACTTTTTCTGTTAAAGGCGCCCTAGAACGTTTTTTCACAAGATGTAATGTAAGTCTAAGGTGTCCCCTGAATGTGTCTGTGAAGTTTCAGCTCAAAATACCCCATAGATTTTTTTTAATTATTTTTTTTAACTGCCTATTTTGAGACATCATTAACTATGCACCGATTCAGGGTGCGGCCCCTTTAAATCTCGCGCTCCTTACCGATGGTAACTTTAACCACATTTAACAGTACATTAGCATATATCACTAAAAATATCATGTAATCATGGATCATGTCAGTTATTATTGCTCCATCTGCCATTTTTTTCGCTGTTGTTCTTGCTTGCTTAGTCTGATGATTCAGCTGTGCACAGATCCAGACGTTAATACTGGCTGCCCTTGTGTAATACCTTGATCATGGGCTGGCATATGCAAATATTGGGGGCGTACATATTAATGATCCCGACTGTTACGTAACAGCCGGTGTTATGTTGAGGTTCACCTGTTCTTCGGAGGTCTTTTAAACAAATAAGATTTATATAAAAAGGAGGAAACAATGGTGTTTGAGACTCACTGTATGTCATTTCCATGTACTGAACTCTTGTTATTCAACTATGCCGAGGTAAATTCAATTTTCCATTCTACGGCACCTTTAAAAAATAAACTCTCTTTATATAGCTTTAGCTCGATTAGCTACAGGTACTTTTTGTTACTTGGTGTTTGGCTAACTCTTGTTGCCATTAAGTGTAGTGAACTACATTAAATTGTGACGAGCCAGTAACTTAGCAAGATACAGTTTCTAGCCTCCTCAGCACTGCATATGTTTATGTGGTGGTAATATGATACATTTAACCTTATTGTGAATATATGAATCAGTATGTGTGAATAATCATATATTTACATCCCTACAAGTGTGCATTGAGTCCATGAGGCCTTGCAGCACTGAAGCGAGTGGGTGTCTGTGTTCCCAAGGAAACTAGCAACATGGAAACACACCAACTGAACCTTACCGGAGAGTATGTGAGATATAAACCCTGTCAGGGTGTCTTCTATATATCCGTATCTATAAACGCAGTATATAGCACTGGTTGTCTATGCAACCCAAATTTTCCTGTTCTTCTATTCATTCATATCCTTGGGTTTATTTCTGTGCTTAAGTGCACTTGAAGCAAATAATGCTTCAGATATGCCGCTCTGCCCCTCTGACGGTCTTGTTAAAGCGACTGCGGATCGAATTGACAGCTCTCATCGAGAATTAAAGGGATAGTTCATTCAAAAATGAAAATTCTCTCATCATTTAGTCATCCTCATGTTGTTCCAAACCTGTATGAATTTCTCTCTTCTGCTGAACACGAAAGAAGATATTTAGTATATGGATAACCAAACAGTTGATGGACCCCACTGACAATTGATAGTATTTTTCCCCATACAAGTCAATGGGGCCCTAGGCCTGTTTGGTTAGGGTTGGCAAAAATAATCTACAATTTGGCCCAGAAAAGCTGGAAAACTGGTTGCTTCATATTTGGAAGTACAAACTTCACCACTGACTCTGACAGAAGTGCAAACTCCCACTGCAGTATGGGAACTTTAATTTTAGTTAGTGTGTGTGTTCATGTGTTTGGGCCTTACATGCAGAGGATTCTGGGATCAAAGCTGTAGCGCTTGGGGAGATGCTCGTCTTTGATGCCCTTTACTGATCAAATGAGTTTTGATGGTATTGATCCGGTTCCATGAGATGAGCAGATTGTATCATTTATGGGTAAAAAGAAGAAAATAAATGCTTAGAGACAATTTATGTTATTTTACTGCAAATTGTAGACTAATTTTGCTAAAAAAAAAATAAAAAATAAAAAAAGCATGGCACTAGTGTTCAAAAGTGTAGTTTTACCAGTGACTATCTAGGAGTTCATTTTAGTCAATTGATTTGTTCATTTAAAAGATTAACCAGTTTTTGTGTTGCATTTTGTGTCTTTTTTTTTGTCTCTCAAAATATTTAGTAAAATGGTGCTGTTTATTCACATACTTATTATTTTTTCCACTCAATTATGTCAAAATAATGAGATATGTCATAAAAATGATGTTGTAATAACAAAATGTTATGTCATAAGATTTTTCTCGTTAAAATGACACATTTTCTTGATAAAAACAACATATTTTGTACGTAACATGTAAGAAATATGCCTTTATCTGATCTATAATAGAGAATTTATATTGCCTATATCAGTACCTTTATTATCACACTTCCGGCGTTCGAAAAGCACAAGCAAATATAGCGTAAAATACCTTTGGATGCCTGTATCAATGGCAATGCCCATAGCATGAGATTGTTGTGATTTGGTGTGTAGTTCAACACAGATACTTCATCTAAACCAAACTTTCTCAAACGTATATGGTAGAAAATGGCATTTTTACATCATCTCGTTATTATGAAAAAATGTAATTTTTATGACTTAATATCTTGTTATTACGAGAAAATAAGTCGTTTTTACAACAACATCTCGGTATTATGAGAAGATGTTGTTTTAATGACATAACATCTCATTATTATGACTTAATTGAGTGGGAAAAATATGTATGTGGCAGCAATGCTCCACCGTAGTTTGTCACTATTTAGTTTGTCTCCATTATATACCATAGATTCGAGAGTGTTTTATAGTTTTATTAGTTGTATATTGTGTAAAAGTTGAATGCAGATTCAAATTGTTTTTGTTCCTGATATGAGAAATCATATCATAGATATTTGCAGCGATACTGATCTGAATGAAGCTGTAGTGTTTGACTAGTTTAACTACAAAGTTATGAGAAGCTTGAAGCATACTTATTTTATAAGGATCGCTGGTCACTCTAATTGGTCGTCAAAATAGCAACAGATGCTCCCATATACAGTGACCCCAAGAAGTACTGGAACGATTAAGCAACTGAAGTTTTCGAATGCAATGCAATGACATTCAGGCATCTTTAAGTGTGACTTTAGGTTATGAATACTTTTTGGGGTCACTGTATGTTTATTGCATGTGAGTCTCTGCATTTGGCAGCTCATTAGAGAAGAATATATGCAGTGTTTATGATCTCAAACTCTGCACTTGGGTCTCTGTAGAGTTACTGGAGCTATTTTGCAGCACATTGACGCCTAATGGGCATTTCTTGAGCGGTGACGTCTGTACTATTGCCTGCTTAATGGCAGCATTTGGGAGCTATTAATGGTAAACATTTTAAGGCCAAGCAGAAAAGCATTCGTGCACAGTTTTCCTTCGAGGTCGTCAGTAGTCCAAGTTATTTTTCATTGCTCATTATGTTTTTATGTTCAATATTGTCAGTATTTCCCGTGGCTTTGTGAGCAGAATTATTTAAATATTTTGCTTACGGTTGTTTTTGCAGGAATTAGCTTATGTTTTTAGTCCATTGCTGGTTTTTTTTTCTTCTTTTTTCTTTTTTCTTGGCACAGAGATTTACTTGTAATAAAGCCATTAATTTTTCATGCATTGCTATATTTATTTGCCTCTTTCATGGTGTTAAAAGACATTACGCAAAATGTACAACTTTCAAGATGACCTAAATGCTTTTTAATATGAATTGAGAATCCGTTTTTGCAGTGTTTCATTTAGTTCAGGTGTGTCAGTGCCATTTCGTTTCTCAAGAAATCTTGTCAGAGTCCTACATTATTTATGTAGCCCTATTAAAGTGCAGGACTGGTATGTTTTTAATGGCTCTGAACATGCAGTTTTGTTTTATGGTCTGACAGGAAAGGTCAGTCACGGAGGATGGTGTATAATTAGCCCAATTTGACCATAGTGTTTAAACTTAAAACCTGAAATTTGCATGGTGAAAAAAATGTAAAAGTTTTTTAACGCATGTAATTTCCACTTACTGTGCTAGACTATGTTATGAAAATGTTGTAGGTCATGTGAGTATTGAAGTCTTTGATATTACATGCATATTTGCATGCTTTGCACAGTATATATAATGCATATTGCTGAAATGAGTTGCTATTCTGAGCATAGCCTGTGTTTTATTAAAGATATGAAATTGCTATATGGCTGCAGCAACAAATCAATTATATACATGCATAAATATAAATCCTGATGTTTTTAAATAATCATAAAACTCAGAAAGAACAACACAATGAAGTCAATGTAATCTGTGAACTGTCTTCTGACTGGTTGTTTCTCAAGAGAAAGTGCAGCACAATTCAGTGGCATGCAAATTAGTTAATAAATTAAAACATCTCATTGCATATGCAGCTGGGTTAATTAAATTCAAATTTACAAGGTTGTTTCTGACTGATGGATACAGGGGCGGATCGTCTCTTCAAATATTGATAAGGGCCATGTTTTCAGGCTTATATAATGACAGCAGACATTTATTGTGTGTAATAAACTCGCTGTGATTCGAGATGAGCTCAGGATGTGTTTGTATCGATTTCAAATGCCTGGATGCATAAATTAAGCTTTGATGTTTGTTCAGACCTGTTCGAGTCTGTAAGTGTAGTCGAGTAGTTGGTCTTAAAAGGAAAAAGGAAAATTCGGATAATTTTTCACCGTATGTCTGAGGTTCCCAAACTTGTTTGTCAACCAATTAATGTAAAATATTTACTACTATTTGCTGTATTTAGCCTAATAATAATAATATTAATAATAATGTTTTATTCTAATATTTTTATAATAATAATAATAATATTGTTCTTCTTGATTATAATAATTTTATTTTACATTTTTAGTAATTGTTACTAATATTTATGTCTTAAAGGGTTAGTTCACCCAAAAATGAAAATTCTGGCATTAGTTACTCACCCTCATGTCGTTCCACACCCATAAGACCTTTGTTCATCTTCAGAACACAAATTAAGATATTTTTGATGAAATCTGATGGCTCCGTGAGGCCTCCATTGACAGCAAGATAATTAACACTTTCAATGTCCAGAAAGGTATTAAAAACATGTTTAAAACAGGTCATGTGACTGCAGTGGTTCAACCTTTAATGTTATGAAGCGACAAGTGAAGCCCCCCTCCCCCAAAAATAAAGTACTTTACTCAACAATATCTAGTGATGGGCGATTTCAAAACATTACTCATGAAGCTTTACGAATCTTTTGTTTCGAATCAGTGGTTCAGAGCTTGTATCAAACTACCAAAGTCACATGATTTCAGTAAACAAGGCTTGTTACATCATAAGTGTTTTGAAACATTTTGAAATTTGACTTTGGCAGTTTGATACACACTCCGAACCACTGATTCGAAACAAAGATTCGTAAAGCTTCGAAGCTTCATGATGAATCAGTGTTTTGAAATCACCCATCAACCATTGAATAAAGTTCAAAAAGTATTTTTGTCACTTCATAACATAAAGGTTGAACAACTGTAGTCACATGAACTGTTTTAAATATGTCTTTAGTAGCTTTCTGGGCTTTTGAAAATCTAAATTATCTTGCACTTAAAGGCCTCACTGAGCCATTGGATTTTATCAAAAATATCTTAATTTGTGTTCTGAAGATGAACGAAGGTCTTACGGGTGTAGAACAACATGAGGGCGAGTAATTAATGACAGAATTTTAATTTTTGGGTGAACTAACCCTTTAAATTCTTCACTTTTTAACCCAGTATGACTTTTTTCTGTGGAACAACAATTTTTTAAAGGGAACTATCCCTTTAAAGAATACAGTTGCATAATTAAGCTGATTTGGCATCATGTTGGATGTCAGAATGTGTAAATAGTCAATATTTTACCTATATATGTTATATTTTTATTGGATAAGGCTGTCATAGTCCTTACATTTCTCACAGCAGTTGATTTGAAGTCCTAAAATGGTCTTGATTTGTACAAGGCGGTGAAATTGTTACTCAAACAGTGTTTTGATGGCTTTAAACAGGATTCAAACCACCTCGTAGATGCTAGAAGTCTCTAAATTCCTCTTTAAAGCACCATTGCACCAAATTTAACATCTAAAACAAAGGAAAAACCATCAATATAGCACCCTTGACCTCAGAGCCGTGTCCAGTTCAGAGAGGCTGCAGGTACAGTCAGAGAGGAAATTCACATCTGAAATAGGAGACATCCAAGAACTCCTTTCTTCTTTTTCATTTCTTGCTTCGACATTTGTCACAGAGTTTTACCATGAGGCCATAGCCGAGTGTCTCCACATCACAGAGATCAAAGTCGGCCTCGTACTTTGATGTGAAACGTCAAAGAAACGTCTAGAAGGCACCTGCCGCAGGCCATTCAGCCCCGGGCTCTATTTACAGAAAATAGCATGATAACTCCAGCGCAAATTGTACCACTCGGAGCATTTCCCATGAATCACTCTCATCAGGCTGTAAAAATCAGTGACAAAGGCATGAAGTATTCTCCATAGTAATAACATTTTGTGTCAGGAGTAAATGGACTCATTGTGTGCTGATGTACAGTCGTCAGCGCCGCTGTGACGGCCAGACTGCCGTGAAGGGAAATCTGTGTGAAAATATCTTCCTTGATTTTTACTTTCAAAAGTGATTTGATAGTTCATGAAAAAAATAAAATTCTGTCATTATTTATTCACCTTCTTGTTTTAAAACCGGATGCTGTTATTTGTTCTCCATAGATCACAAAAAGAGTTTTTAGAGAATTTTCTTGTCCAAAAAGGTACAAAAACAGTAGTTCATATGAATCGTGCTATATATTCCAAGTCTTCTGAAGTCACATGATAGTTTAGAGTGAGGAACAGACCCAAATTTAGTTCTTATTTGCTGAAAATCTTCCATTGCATGTTAAAAGCTGCATGTTGCGTCGGCGCCGATAGTCTAGTGGGCAGCACCGACCCAAGTTCGAAATCTTTCCCGATCCCATCCCCTCTCTCTCTTCCACTTCGCTTCCTGTCTGCTTACTGTCCTATCATAATAAAGGCAAAAAGGCAAAAATAAAATCTTAAAAAATAAATCTTAAAAAAAAAAGCTGCATGTTGCAAGTATTCCTTTCATTAGATGCACATGAAAGCACAATAATGTGTTCAGTTTGCATCTTTTGGTACTATGATGTGCTGTTTTTATCAGTCTTATACTTTGTGCTGCAAATATTGTTGGCTCTTGTGATATACTGCGTGTGATATTTCTTATTTGGCAGTCTCTTTGGATAAAAGCATCTTCTAAATGGTTGAACGTAAATGTTTTTCTTGGCTTCTCGCACTGTAAGTGCTGCATTTTTGAAGACGGTGTGTGAAGTTAAAAACGGTCAAACTTGTGATCACAACATTTTATATCTGTAATCTGATGCATTTCCAAGTGAAACAGGTTATTTAATGAGGATAAAGGTTGTGAAAAGTGGGTGTTAAATGCCAGAATAGAGTCATGTTTGGAGGACAGAGGCTGGAAATTAAAAGGGATTTTATCTTTTTTTTTATAAAATATTATAAAGGAAAACATTTTTATATTTTGAATAATGTGCACTCATAAATCATTCACAATAAGAGCAGTATCATGTAATGAGAAAGTAAACCAGGTCCATTCTGATTTCATGTCGCCAGTGGTGAGGTGAATGTCTTCAGATCTGGTTCAGAGGAACCGTCTTATATTGCAACATATTTCCTTCAAGTTCAGGTCTGCAGGATTTGAGAGCTTTCTGTATAAGCCTCTTCAGTACAGCGCTTAAGTGAAGAGGAGCAAGTCAAAATGTTCCAGAGACATCTGCTCTTGTACCCAGACGTCCTCACACTGTGTTCTACACCTGCATTCAGTTTGCCATGTGATGGATCAACACAATGAATCGTCTGGATCCAAAGTTCATCTCGTTCTCACAGGAAATAGTTTGCTTCTAGAGAGGATACTGCTAATATTTACTTGCTTTAATTTGAGAAATAGTTTTTGATATATAAATGTGTGCACAAAGTTGCATTGGGATTTCTTTGTGTCTAACAGAGCTTCAGTGAGCTCACACAGAACACAGGAGGAACAGGTATGGCAGGATGCAGGGTTCATATTGGCAATTTCTTGCTCACAAATGACTTCCACCTGCTCTGATCTCACTGTTCTTTCTCTCTCGTGTTTTCATGCTTTCTCACAAGCACGTGATTTTACAGCAGAACACAAGTCTGAAAGCAGTAAATGCTTCTATTTTGCATTTTTATCTAATTTGATACATTTTGTATTGCAAATAATATTATCATAACATTTTCCTTATGTTTTAAGTTTTTGTACAGAAACTAAGTTAGAATTTGGCTGTAGTACTTGCAAGGAAAATGCTGTTTTCCATTATATAAATGGCTCCATTAAGAAGTAAAACAAGTAAACTTTGAGGAGGATCATATTGTGCAGTTAACAGTCAGGCTACAGGCAAAAAGTAGGTCTAAATATTTAATGTTTCGAGTCCATTAAGTGTTTTTCTTGTTACACTGACTCTCAGTGTTGTGTACTGGCGAAGCGGCATCTGTGTGGCTTCTATTGCCCGTTAGAGGATGGTGGTCTTTCATCAGCCAAAGGCCTGCTGTCCAGTTGGCCACATTAAGAACAGGCTGACTCAACAGAATGGACTCTACTAAGCTCTGCCATTCGATCATGTGCCACACTGACTGGCGCCGATCCCGGCTATCAGTGCCTGAAGTGGCCAGATGCCAGTGCAAGCTTCATACGCACTAGGGCTGACACCATACCAAGAATAGTGAGGAGATGTGATTCCCAAAACCACAGCAGTGAGTAATATGCCAGTAAACACAGTTTAAACATACCAAGGTAAATATTATAGATATTTACTAGTTATTTAGACTTCAGGTGTTTCTCAATTAAGCATTACTTTTTCAAGTAATGTCTTTTTCTTTTTCTCAATATTTTCTCTTTATATATAGAGTCACATGATCCTTCATAATTCTGCTATAAAAACATAGGGTAGTCCTGCAGTCCCTCTGAATCCCTACACCTTCCCCAGCTCCACCTGCCTAGGTCAGGATTTCTGTATATGTATTTATGCAGCAGCAGCATATCTTACATGCTCACAGCACCGTCAGTGTATCTGTTAAAGTCCATACTTGCTCTGCAGCAGCAGCAGATCTACTCTGCCAAAACCAAATACCAGGGGCATCAAATTTAGTAGGGACGCTAGGGACATGTCCCTACCATAGACTGTAAAAAAAGATGGACGAATCACCTTCATGCTCTTCCATTGTAGAAAAGTGAATTGCCAGTGTCCCGATATGGCACTGACATCTCAGTATTGGGAGAAGAGGAGCCGCGGTATCAAGGTCCCGCCCACACTCCAACAGACTCAGTCAGTTAGTACAGTTTACTGCAGAACAAACCATTATGTCGGTGTGAAATAAACAGTTATGGAAAATTTAGAAATTAAAGTTATAGCTCCAGTCTCTTCCCGAATATTCCCTGAATAAAGTCAGTTGACTTAAGGGCCCGTCCACACGGAGACTCGTTTAGCTGTATACACAAAAATTCCGTCCAGACGGATCTGCCGTTTTCAGAAGGTGAAACCACTATTTTTTGAAAACGGGTCCTAGAGTGGATAAATCTGAAAACGACGCCCTTGCGTTTTCATGTGTAAAGCCAATCCGTATATTTTGTGCAACGATGATATCATCACCACACGTGTCGACCCTAGTCAGACACGGCTAACAGCACAAAATGACAACAACAACAATAGCAGACTACATGATTGTGTTTGTGCTGCAGAAGCTACACAGCATATTAGCTTTACTAAAATAAAGCTTTATTTCTAAGCTTTACTAAAGTTTGTATACAGCGCGCAAGCTTTATCCGCATGCTCTTATTCTCCATTTTTAGTGTATTCGTGTGGCAGAATTACAGCGCCACATACTGAGCTGGCATATATACAACATCGTTTTGAGTCGGTTTCGGTGGTTTCGTCGTGTATGCAGATATTATATAGGTAAAGCTCTGGCTTCGTGTGGATGTAGCCTTAGTTTGCTCAGAGAAGCTGTCAATCTCAGCTGTCAATCATGATGTCACACTCCTGTTTTTATACCATTAAATTAAAACTAAACATATTAAACTAACTAAAACCAAACACTTGAACTTACATCAGCGTGATAAAAACTACATAAAATGATGGAAACCATCTTTGGAATTTCATTTGAAGTGTTATTTAATTGTTTAGTTTGTCTCACGTCCAATTAGATTACATGGAGAGGGCGGAGTTTATGACCTATTCTGGGACCAACCACCTGGGGGCGATCAAAATGTTTTGTTTTACTTTTCAGGACTTGTGCGGCACACTTGGTTCCTATCAATACCCAGCGACTACTGAATTTGATCGAGTATCACGATTAAATGTGAAAATGAATAAAAAGTGTTTTATTACAGCATTACATTTAGTTCTGCTCAGGTTGCATCAAATATTTTTTACATGTTTTTTTAATGTTTTTTGCAGTGTTGAGCATTACAACCAATCACAGATGTGTTTGATTTGTGTTGAGCGCAATGGCCAATCAAAAATCTGCTGTAAATGCATTCTGCACTCAGATCTGCACTTTTACGACTGCTCTCATCATAAACTGTTGCAGATACGATGTCCTGTAAGTAAGAGATTCATTGAGCAGTGTAGTCAGCTTCATTGATTATTGAGTTTTTGTGAGACTGAATAAAATCATTGACCGTTTCAGTGATGGGGAACGTTCTTTGCTTGCTTTCCGTCTATAGTTTGTTCCCAATTTAAATAACTGTTTTGTTTTTTCATGCTACTAAGTGAACCAATGTGAAGTATTGATTTACTTATGCGTAAAACAGCAGTTAACTATGGGATTGGGGGAGCATACTGTAGTTTTATGTCCTCACTAATGTCAAAATCAAACCTACGCCCTTGCCAAATACATTAAAATTACCATATTCATATAGCTAATATGTTTAATATGACCGTCTTAAAAGTGTAGTTAGTAGAATCACCACTTTAAGTTAGTTACTTCCACAGGCTTTGTCATCGTCGCATCATAAATCTCTCTCCGCTGAAGTTGTTTTCTGGAATAGCATCAGGGCCACTAATTGCTTCATAAGTATGACATATTAAAGGGTCCTTAAGCAAACAGCATGATGGGATTAAATGCTCTCTGTAGCCGAGGGCAACATCGCCCGTCTCGCTCATCGCTCCCCTGTGGCTGCTCCAGGCATAAAACGGGTCTGAAATTTTCGCGCCGTCTTGCAGTAAGATGCTTCCGCCCCTGCACGACCTGTTTTAATGGCCTCTCTGCGCGTGAATTATTCATGAGGTCTTTAAGTAGGAGACTGGCCGTGGTGTCGCTGGATACCCATGCGGCCTGTTGGCATGAGTGATGTGGAGTTTCTAATGATCAAGTAGGGAGTCGGTGCCACAGGACTCCACGGAGTGACAGAAGAGAAAGTATTTCTGTCTCGCTCCGTCTCACTCCGTTCTCAACGCTGAAGTGTGTAATTTCTGCACCGATATTGTCTCCAGGTGAAATTGCCAGCAGGTTCACATCAGGCAGGTTTCTCGAAAGCTCTTCCTGTCTGCCATTGGCTGGAAAAATGTTTTGGTTTTATTCATCATGATTTTATTGCATGGTGAAAGTGGCTGTTACCAGTATTAGAGCCAGATGGTTCGAAGTTTTAGCCACCCAGACTTTGAAATTATGCATGCAAACATTGCAAATCTAATCATTAGTAAAAGCTCAAGATCCTTTTGGTTTCCTTATAGAAACTACAGTATGTCAGCCCTGGGAATAACTAATTGAAAGTAGCAATGCTACTAAATGAACTACATTTTGCCTGTCAGTATATAAGCTTTATTTAAAAAATGCAGCTTTTCTAGGAACAAGCTAACAGCAGTATTGCATGTCAAAATGCGTCATTCATGCCTTCAAACTAGTTGCTTTTCTGCGAAATTTGCCGTTTTGAATCAAAATATGTCATTTATGTGAATCGTGTAGATCTGAAGAGGTTTTTTTTTTTTTTTTTTTCGGGTGGAGTGGGTCGTAGTATATTGCAAGCCCAATAAACCTCACAAGAATTGAAAATGGGCTACTTTCCTATAAACTGGAGTGAAACCAGAGTCACACCTCTCGAGCTGTCGTGATCTTTCCTGGCACTCTGTGGTGCATGACAGCGCCTTAGTACGAGCAGAGTGCACGTGAACCAATCATCTCTTTCGCTTTATTAGTTAAATAAACATGAATGAACATCTGAAGGTATGTTGAAAGATACAGTGCAACTTAACAAAATCCGTATCATGTCTCATCTAATCGCTCAATCAGCTCATGTTTAGCACTGTTATTAGGTATTTACTTTAAACTGTTTATTTTTTTTTTAGTTTTGTGTAAATGTATGTGTAATATATTATATTTGATATCAATCTTATTGAAATCCTTGCTTTTGTGGCAGAAGTGCCATGTCAAAGTGTGTTTGTTTGGGCAGTTCATTGAATTCAAATTACATTCTTCATCTGTATTTACTATTGGAGCTAAGGGGAAATATCTTTTAAATTATATAATTAGATTATGTGATTCATTTATTTAGAGCATATTCTTAACTGAATCATATTATCTAATTATATCTTTTAAAAAACATTGCACCCTTAAATGTTGGCAGTTTACTGCATGTTAGTAGTTTGTACAGTAGTGTGGTTAGTTGCATTTCTAAAAGAGTAGCTTGATTGTAGTTGAACTAATTTTAATTCTGAGTATATTGGCAACAGTTTCAGATTCGCTTCTCTAAAAGAGCGTCAGATGTATTGTACATGTGTGTGTATATAAAACAACTGTCTGCTGTTTGTGCTCTTTCCAAAATTGTGAACCGACAAGTGAAGTGAGCAAATATTTTCCTGGCTCCTGTTCTGCTGCCGGGTACATTTTAATCAGGGAACAGAACCAGCTGTGCAATTAGAATGCAGAGAATTGTCCAAACAAACACTTTTTGACATGGCATCTCTCCACCGCTGAGAAATATCGGCCATAAATCACATCACTGAAAACAAACTGCCCCTTTTAATAGGCAGTTACAACCCATTCCCTGGCTCACAATAGGGGCTGTTCGCCTCCATCTTTCACATTTGGGAGATTTAAGGCTCCATATAATCTGAGGTGTTGTTTTTGGTGAGTGTTTAATCACGTCTAGATTCTTTTTGAGCCTTCTGTTGATCTCAAGTGGCCTTCAGGGTCTTGAGTTGTCCTGAGTTTCGCAGACTGTGCATGTCTGAAATGGTTTGTGTGAAGCTGATCCAGGCCTTTTCTCTGCTGAAGGTCCCAGTGGGTCCCGGTGATGACACAGCAGCTCGTTAACACGTTTGTGACTGGCCAGCTTAACCTGCCAGATCTGATTTATTACTCATGATCCCTGTCCACCTCAAACCTTGCAGTTGGATGTGATGCCCTGTTATGTGTCTGAAGAATAGATTGTTTATCCATTGAAGCTACCTGGCTGAGATTTTTCCATTGCAATGCAATGTAGTTCTCAATGAAATGGTTCATCCAAAAATGAAAATTTGGTTGTCATTTAACCATGTTGTTCTAAACGCTATCAATGCCACCAAACATCATCCATGTGAAGTAAGTGATTTTGATCAAAATAAAATGATTTTCTCCCTCCTTTTTATGTTATGTTACATAATTTTAGTACCATTTTTTGCACTGTTGATATATTATATATGAAAAAAAATATATACATTTATTACATTTTTACTGTGTGCGCCCTCTTCTGGATTGGAGTGTGGATCACCTGTGACTGTATTCGTCATCTGATTGTATGCACCCTATATACCATTACACCCCTAATATATATATATATATACAATCTCAATCATATATATATATATATATATATGATTGAGGATTGTAGTATGAATATCTGAATGTCCCTGCTGTCTTAAATCAAATTTGTGTCGAACAGTTTCTTTCTCCATCGATTCATTTGTTGGTCTCCCGCTGCGGCCCTGAGGTCTTTTGGCAGCATTAGTCTGGCCCGGGCCACTTCCTTCAATCACTGGCCCACAGAGCCTTAAACATTATGGACTATCAGTGAAATTTGTGGTGCTGGTTTTGTGGTGGACCTTGTTTTTCTCCAGATTAGCCGCCTCCATAATAGGCAGCTGTTGCCTTGGGGCTGCAGGTAATCCTAAAGGTAAATCGCTTCCCAGACCAAATCACTCCGGTGGTCTGCGCCTGAAATTACTTGTGGTCTCTAGACTGGGGGTCAGCTGCGATTTGGACCAGACACGATCCAACAGGATCCCGGTGGAGTCTGGCCTACGAGCACCGGGTAATTGTAACAGCAGGAGAGAAGCGCTCGGAATGACAAAGGATAATGTGGCGTGAGGCGTTCGCCCACAAACTCGTTATTGTTCTTATGAGAATCTGTCAGTGTGTTTTGTATGGACGGCACCATTCACCTCACAATGCTGTTTTTCAGGCTTAGTTTAACATTTCGCATTGAAGACAAGTGCACTCATAAGGGATGTTTTGCAAATAAGTTAATAGTCCATTGTGTTTCTTTGCTGTTGTTAAAAGGACACTGAGGAAAGCCATTGTTTTGTGCCCTTGAATGCAGTTAATTGTGAGCAAAAACAGTGGTTTAGCAATTCCCACTAGTGCCTATTCAGCATGTCACATGAATGTACTCGTAACATTTATTTACTGAATGCTGAGGGGCTTGATTTCTACCTGATAGTTTGTTGCAGGGAAACGGCAGAATTGTGAACGAAAACAATTTTGTGTAGCTGCTCAAATCTATTTCTACTGAGCAGCAGAATGTTTATGCATTGCCGTGTCCTTTTCCACCCCAGTGAAACCATATATCACATAAGCAGAGGCTGTTAGTGAGGAATAGGTCAGCCAAAAATGCAAATTCTTTCATTATTTACATTCTCATACTCATATATTTATCTGTAGAAAACAAAGGGGCAAATTTTGAAGATTCTTTACGCTGCTCACACACCATAAAAGCATCATAAAAGTAGTCCATATGACTTGTTTGCGATATTCAAAGTCTTCTAAAGTAATTTCAGTGAATAATGACTTACATTTCAGTCTATTATATGATGATTAAAGACTCTGAAGTCATATGGACCAGTTTCAGTGTGTTTTAGTCCTTTTTGGGACTTGACATGCTTTAAGTCAAGCTTCATTTTTTGCCTTCATGTTGTTCCAAATGTTGGTCGAGGAAAGCAGTGATTATTATGTTTCTAGCATGTTATATGTTTGGCAACTGTTCTTCTAACCCTAATTGATGGAGTGTGTAGCTTTTCATTTCTTAAACATCCATGTAGGAAGACACATCATGGCCATATTCCAGGATGACAAAGCCACAGGCTCTATTTGTGAAAGGATGGTCGGGAGGGAGCATGACGAATCATTTTCATACATGAATTGGCACCTCCAGACCTTAAATTCGTTGAAAGTCTTTGGGATGTGCTGGAGGAGATTTTACAGAGTGCTCACCTCTTGCATTGTCAATACAAGATCTTGACCAAAAACCAATACACCTCTTAATGGAAATAAATGTTGTGACGCCTTTTATTTTAATGCTATTTGAGTATCAGAAACAACATTTATGGCTCAGTACATACTAAATTGCATTGTGAAATGATGTGAAATATATCATTTAGTTTTTAAAGGTGCCCTAGAATTAAAAATTGAATTTATCTTGGCATAGTTGAATAACAAGAGTTCAGTACATGGAAATGACATACAGTGAGTCTCAAACACCGTTGTTTCCTCCTTCTTATATAAATCTAATTTGTTTATAAGACCTCCGAAGAACAGGCGAATCTCAACATAACACCGACTGTTACGTAACAGTCTGGATCATTAATATGAACACCCCCAATATTTGCATATGCCAGCCCATGTTCAAGCATTAGACAAGGCCAAAACGTCTGGATCTGTGCACAGCTGAATCATCAGACTATGCAAGCAAGCAAGAACAATAGCGAAAAATGGCAGATGGAGCAATAATACCTGACATGATCCATGATATCATGATATTTTTAGTGATATTTGTTAATTGTCTTTCTAAATGTTTCGTTAGCATGTTGCTGTTAAATGTGGTTAAAGTTACCATAGTTTATTACTGTATTCACGGAGACAAGACTGTTGTTATTTTAATTTTTTAAACACTTGCAGTCTGTATAATGCATAAACACAACTTCATTCTTTATAAATCTCTCCAACAGTGTGTAATGTTAGCTTTAACCACAGAGCACTATCAAACTCATTCAGAATCAAATGTAAACATCCAAATAAATACCATACTTGCGCGATTAGACATGTCGCATGATGAACATTTTGTAAAGATCCATTTTGAGGGTTATATTAGCTGTGTGAACGTGTTTATGCTGTTTAAGGCAAACGCGAGCTACATGGGCGGGGAGCACGAGAATTTAAAGGGGCCGCAGCCTGAATCGGCTCATATTTAATGATGCCCCAAAATAGGCAGTTAAAAAAATTAATTAAAAAATATCTATGGGGTATTTTGAGCTGAAACTTCACAGACACATTCAGGGGACACCTTAGACTTATATTAGATCCTGTAAAAAGACACCTTTAAGTTTTTTGATTTCCCCATTCAAGTAAGAAGAAGTTGGTTGCCACTTGCGTACACAGAATTGCTACAAATATGTTTGCCAAGTGAACTAGCTTTCCTTGAAATGTGCTTTGATGAGGGTGAATAAATAGTGATGAATATTCTTTTGTTTTGGTGAAATATTCTTTAGTACTTCTCTGCTCAAAAACAGCTGAAGTACCAAAAAACCTTTGTAATTGTAAATATTGGACTGCAATTGATTCTTCAGACAGTTCTGAGTCACGACTGAGTCTGGTAGCTACTCATTTTGCTCTTAACCACCGTATTTTTGTCTCTACTTTTCCTGTCCTCTTGTGCTCCTCAATCTGCGTTCACTTTTTCCACTGCAGCTGCTTGCAATCAAGACCAACCAAGACCCTTCATCAGTTGACTTCCTCCTCGTCCATCAACCTCATGCTTTTTATGTGTTAGTTTGATAATTGCCTCAAATTACGTCTCTATCAAGAGTCTGAGGTCCATTACATATCAAAACCAATCTTTGGTTATTTTAGTGACATTGAATATTTTTAGAGCAGGAAGCTTGGTGGGTTTTACATAGTTGCTGACTATTGATTAAATATCAGCCTGACAAGGGCTCTTGCTGTGCCAGTTGATGCAGATTCACTGCTGTTAGTCGGCCAGAATCGGACACAAAATATAACAGTCGACTCCCAGGCTGACTAACAATTATTATCCACAGTCCAAGTTGGCAAGACTAGTTCATGTTAATAAAGCTTAAAGGAAACTTTGCTGTATTTGAAATGCATGAGGCATGAATTGCTTCTGAATGCTTCTGCAAAAGTGAGTCACAGTAGCCTGATGGCTAATTAACTATAAAGGACCCACTTTTCAAAGTTTTCTAAGTAGCTTAAGGGGATTAGACTTGTTCAGGTAGTTCAAAGAGTTTAAATGCCCCATGAAATTGTTAGGCGAGCGTATTTCCTTTATTGTCTTAATGTATATGGGCAAGACATACAGTATCAAAGTGCTTTTGCTTTTGCTCCATTTTTGCTTAATATCCTATAGTCTGTTAGCTTGCATCACATCCATGAATGATGATTTGCCACTTGTTATCGCTGGTCATAGATACATGTTATTAGGGGAGGGATATATATTTATATAAAATACATCTGTCTCAGTGGTCAGATTTTACTCTATGATCTACAGTGATGGGAATAACGGCATTATAAATAAATGGCATTACTAACGGCATTACTTTATTCTGTAATGAGTAATCAAATTAATTACTTTTTTTCTCCGTTACAGGGCCGTATACCGTTACTGACAAAAAAATAAAATGCCATGTTACTATAATTGAGCTCACTGAAGCGGTTTTCATCCGAGTAGGCTCTCTTTCAGCCATAGGACCTGCAAAGTTTTTTCTCTAGTATGTGTTGGGGCGGGTCTTTGTAATATAGGCTATATAGCACTCAAGTGCATGCATAAAGCTTGCCAGAAAGAACTGACAAAAGTAATAGTAAAATATGATGTTTCAAGCTTGCTATAGATATGTTACTCATGTCTGTGAGGCAAGCAGCTGCTGAGTTTCGGTTCATTTAGCCTATAAGACACGGTCCAGTTCATGTGCAAGTGATCGCGCCGGCGCCTCCATGTCATTATATTGTCTGCTATATTTGCTTATTTATTAAATCCAGACAATTGGTTGATGAAACAGTGATTAAAATTAAGATATTTTTTTTTTTTATAAAACGAAATTCACTTTAAACAAAGGCTTTTTACAAAACAAAACTTAATGAAGTGGTCAAAATCATGTCTGACTCACTCCATGTCTCCCGATATATTGCACATCTTATGATGTATTCTATCGTACTCATGCACTTCACTTTTCATAATCAAATAGATGAATTTAAAACATAACATAGGCCTATTTAAACATAAATATGAAACTATGTTTTCTTTAATGGCTACCAACACGTAGGCCTAGTACAAGCATAATTTATTTTTAGACTTATATTTAATATTAGGAGCTTCCAAGTTATTTGGCATATTTCTTTTTTTTTTTTTTTTTTTTTTTTTTTTTTAAGTAACGCAATAGTTACTTTCCCTGGTAATTAGTTACTTTTATAATGATGTTACTAACTCAGTTACTATTTGTGAGAAGTAACTAGTAACTGTAACTAATTACTTTTTTAAAGTAACGTGCCCAACACTGATGATCTACTGCAGCCCAAAGAATTCAGCACACAGTGTTTCTGAGTGTTTAACTAGTTGGTAAGTATCCTTTACAATACAGGTGCCAGTTACAACCCAGGGATGCAAACGCTGTTATCCAACAGTTTTCATGTTTTAATGCTCCTGTACACACTGCAAAAGAATCCAGAAATGCGTTTATGAACTACTGGCTGAAGTCAAATGTGGCTCCTCAGTCAGCAAATTTTAACATCATTAAACTCCATTTATGTCCACTCCTCTCTCATTCTAGATCATTACGAGGGTAGTTTGATGTTAACCTTCAGCCTGAATAAACAGAGCACATTACAAGGCTTCATATGTGATGTATCTGGGTTAAATACAAAGAATACATGCACTGATGATACTAGGCCACAATAAGAAAGACTGTAGACGTGAAATGTGCAGTACCAGCAAAGGAATTGCTAAATTATTGCATGTTTTCCTAGTTAGTTTTTCATATTGTGAAGCTATAATCATGCAGCATGTCAGATGATGTGCTTGTCCTCTGTACAGTTAGTCAGTGTGGATAGATTGATTATAAAAGTCACTTTTGTCTCTTATGTGTGTTTTGTAAATTAGCTTAAGGTCTGTCATTTCTTGACATTCAGTGATGTGCATTTCTCAGCAGAGGCTGTTTTGTTGTTGCATCAGTTCAGTGTGTCCTGATGTTTATTGTAGAAATAATTGGCTCGGTCGGCACCCATTACTGAGCTTTCTGTAAAACTCAGTTCATTATTTTACTGTAGTGCGTAGACGGCAAAGGCCCTGTCGACTTGTTGTCGTGTCCTACGTGGGTGAATGTTACAAAAACATGTCCAGGTCACATTTCACCACCAAATCATTTGAAATGAAATTTGCATAAAGAAAAGGGCCCTTGTTTTTAGGGCAATTAAGATTTTTTGCATTGTGTCTTATTTGTAATGACAATGGAGCAGCCTTGGTTATTTTTCTCATTCATTTTCTTCAAAGGCATTTTTAAAATATTCTTTAATTACAAAATTTTAAGCCTTGAACCAAACTAACCAAGTATCTGAAAATTTTAAAAGTAAAATTACTGAACCTAAACATACAAACTTGATAAAAACTGTATTAACTTTATTACATTTCTGTATGAAGGCCACAGTTTGTGAAGATTGTCTTAAGTTCACTTAAGTAAAAAGTGTTTTTTTTTTTTGTTTGTTTTTTTAAAGCCCTAAAAAATGTTAAAATTAATAGCTTTCAGTTATACTGTAATGTTGAATGTCTATAATTAATGTTTTAAAAAAAAATCAACTTCATCAGTACCAGTATTAGTATCAGTGATACTGGCCTTCATTCATAAAAAAAGATGCCATTAAACAAATATTTAAAATATACTGTCTTTAAGTTGTTTCTACATTAATTTGGAGAGTAACTGTGAAATGATTACAATATAAAACTATTAAAAACTTATTAACCATGATTAATTACAGAAATACAGATTTTTTTTTAATTGATTGATAGCACTAATAATAAATTGATAATTCAGATACATACTTACATTAATATATTATTTTTTAAAATATTTATTCCAGTAATGAGAATGGGTAAAAAGAGTGCTTAATTGCCATGAAAATAATGTCACAAATTATGCAAAAAAATCTAAATAGTCTTTATGTTCTTTAAGTAAAGAAAATGCGCTTGAAAGATTTGTTTTTACGGGGTGAAATATGCGGCAGACGTGTTCTTGACAGGTTACATGAGATTCGCCATGTTTGTTCTTGCTGAAGTTTATTGCAATCTGCTGGCTAGACCTCCACGCTGGGATGAAAGAGCTCAGCCAGATAAAAGCCCATTAACGGCCGCGTTCTCGCTTTCATCTCATCTGGGAATTAGATGTAACACACTGGGGGCTCATTATGTTTCCATTTGGTCAATATATATATTTCTCTCTTTCGGTGCAAAAACAGCTTTTCAGGCAAGCCGATATGCGAATGGTTTTGATGTGCCACGCAGGGATTTTGTGAGAGGCTCATGCAATTTTAAGATAGATGTATCACAGTGAGGAGCAATTTATCAAAGTGTCAGACATGGGAATGTGTTCTTCATTTGGTGGAAAGTACACTGAATGTTTCTGTAATGGGTTTATTTGCTCATCATTTAAGCTGTCCGAGCCATTTACATTGTGTGTTTTCGGAGAACTTAATAAAGACCTTTTGTCTCTGTGTATGAGACGTGATCTCATTATTTGTATGTAAATTGTGGTTGTAGCACACAGTGATACAGTGTCAACAAATGGACAGATTGTAAATCATAATCCTTAGATTTACAAGCTGTCCATAGAGATGCACAAATGTTTACAAATCCTTTTATTAGTACAATCTGGATTTCATGCGAGCACTATATATGCAAATACAAATGAGTGTACAGTATTATATCCATAGTGTTTGATGGTCATTTGGGAGTGTTGAGTCTGATGTGGACATGAATTAAGCAGCACAACTGTTTTCAACATTGATAATAATCAGAAATGTTTCTTAAGCAGCAAATCAGCATATTAGAATGATTTCTGAAGGATCATGTGACACTGAAGACTGGAGTAATGATGCTGAAAATTCAGCTTCGATCACAGGAATAAATTGCATTTTAAAATATATTCACATAACATAGTAATTTAAAATTGTAATGATATATTTCACAATATTACTGTTTTTACTGTATTTTTTATATCAAATAAATGCAGCCTTGATGACCAGAAGAGACTTCATTCAAAAAAATGTAGCATCCCCAAACATGTGAGCGAGTGAGCGAGTGAGGGAGTGAGGGAGCGAGGGAGCGAGGGAGCGAGGGAGCGAGGGAGCGAGTGAGTGAGTGAGTGAGTGAGTGAGTGAGTGAGGGAGTGAGGGAGTGAGGGAGGGAGTGAGGGAGGGAGTGAGGGAGTGAGGGAGGGAGTGAGGGAGTGAGGGAGGGAGTGAGGGAGGGAGTGAGGGAGTGTGTGAGTGTGTGTGTGAGTGTGTGTGTGAGGGAGTGAGGGAGTGAGGGAGTGTGGGAGTGAGGGAGTGAGGGAGTGAGGGAGTGAGTGAGTGAGTGAGTGAGTGAGTGAGTGAGTGAGTGAGGGAGTGAGTGAGTGAGGGAGTGAGGGAGTGAGGGAGTGAGGGAGTGAGGGAGTGAGGGAGTGAGGGAGTGAGTGAGGGAGGGAGTGAGGGAGTGAGGGAGGGAGCGAGTGAGGGAGGGAGGGAGTGAGTGAGTGAGGGAGGGAGTGAGGGAGGGAGGGAGTGAGGGAGGGAGTGAGGGAGTGAGGGAGTGAGGGAGTGAGGGAGTGAGGGAGTGAGCGAGTGAGCGAGTGAGGGAGTGAGCGAGTGAGCGAGTGAGCGAGTGAGCGAGTGAGCGAGTGAGCGAGTGAGCGAGTGAGCGAGTGAGCGAGAGAGCGAGTGAGCGAGTGAGCGAGTGAGCGAGTGAGCGAGTGAGCGAGTGAGCGAGTGAGCGAGTGAGCGAGTGAGCGAGTGAGCGAGTGAGCGAGTGAGCGAGTGAGCGAGTGAGGGAGTGAGGGAGTGAGGGAGTGAGCGAGTGAGCGAGTGAGCGAGTGAGCGAGTGAGCGAGTGAGCGAGTGAGCGAGCGAGCGTGCGAGCGAGCGAGCGTGCGTGCGAGCGAGCGAGCGTGCGTGCGAGCGAGCGTGCGTGCGAGCGAGCGTGCGTGCGAGCGAGCGTGCGTGCGTGCGAGCGAGCGTGCGTGCGAGCGAGCGAGCGAGCGAGCGAGCGAGCGTAATGAACGCGATATTGCGTGGCTTGTCAGTGATCTACGGTTCTGTCTATTAAATGGCGCTCCATTTGAAAGCAGGTGATGGCGATTTCGCGGTAATCAGGGAACCGGCTTTACTGACGAAATGCGCGTGACAATCGCATGTGATATATCGCCCAGCCCTAGTGTGAGTGAGTGAGTGAGCGAGCGAGTTCTGAGACCGTGTTCACTATATTGCTTACATTTATATTGCCAGCATAATCATCCCTACCGGGAATCAAACTCAAGGCCTTGGATTTAGCGTCATGCTCTACTGGTCACAAACAGGAAAGCTAATGCTGTTATCTAATCCTGAAAGTTAACTGCTAATATCCATGCTCACCAAAGCAAGCCGTTCTCGTTTCTGACTTTGTTTTTTGACTTTTGCAATCTCATTTACAGTTACGATAGAGAGATGACAGGTAATGATGTGGAGTCAACCATGGCTCAGTTTGCTGAAGCACATGTGCTAAACCCTAGGGTTCATCTCCAACAGCTTAGTCATGTTAAATTTTATGTCATGAAGAGTGCCAGTTCTCTGTAGACCGTTCATCAGGCTGACCTGAATTCATTTAGATGAATATTCACAGATTATATATATATATATATATGGGTCATTCACGAAAAGTGTAAAAGAAAAAACATAATGGAGACATAATTAATTTTGAAGTTTTATTAAGTGTTAACAATGAGATTATGTGGTTTTTATAATCAATTAACACTGCTTTTGTCATTTATTACAAGATGGACAAAATTTGTCACAAAAAAAGTCATTCGGTTTAACCAAAATTTCGGTTTTCGTATTTTCAAACAGTGCTAACAGGCTGATATCTAGCTAGCTAGCAAAAGGACAATCAAACATTTTATATTTAGTACAAGTTCTTAAAATATTACAACATTTTTCATGTTTTATAGCGGTTGTACCGAATGACATGATGTTTCGGGACAAGTGAAAACATGAATTTTTCAAATAGTTAAGAGAGTTAGTTACTTTGCTTCACGATCATGTGGTCCTTTGCAGAATGAATGATGTCACATCCTGTCACATGATATTGACCACATGACTTGATCCAAAATGATCCCTTTATATTGGTTACTCCGAATGACATCAATGACATTAATTTTTCCAGACATTCTTTCTCAAAGCAACGACTTCTACACATAATTTAATATCATTTTGCACTGTTGATATATGATGTTATAAAATCATGACAGAATAAAAAATAAATACATTTATTACATAATAAGATATTTTTATCACAAATTAAATGGCTGTATTGGCCTTTGGACGGTTAAACCGAATGACCTTTTGACACTTCAAAATCTTTAAAATACCTTTATATGTAGCAAAATATAATTCAAACCTTTTGGATTTAATAAAAGTGATCTAGTTGTACTACCTTACATACTTTGGATGTCATATCTTTGTTTTTTATTATTATTAAGGCCTTTGGACAAAAAAATAAAAAAAGACCCGTCACGTCATTGACCCATACATACTTTAAAATGGCAGTTTATCCCATTTTCCAGATGAAGCAGCACAACTGTTTTAAACATTAATAAAATTAAGAATTGTTTTTTGAGCAGTAAATCAATACATTAGAATGAGTTCTGAAGGATCATGTGACCCTTTGATCACAGGAATAAATTACATTTTAACATATATTCACATAGAAAACACATAAGGACATGTATGTTTGATTTTGCTGTGACAGCGATTTATTACATATAATCTGGACTGTGTTTATGAGATAAACTGTATATTCTAAATCTTTCAGCAGCTTTTTGTGTGGTTATCAGTGCCTTTACTGTAGATAAAGTGGACATGAAGTTCAAACAGGTAGAAAACCTGCTATGTATTTTCCTTTTCTTTGGCCCTGAACTCCCTGAGGAGAGAGTGTGTGGCCAACAAAGCTACAGAATGTGTGGAAACCAAAACGTTTGTGAGCAAAAAGCCCACTAGTGCTCATCACTAACAGAAGATCACAAAAGCTTTATGAAATGCACGACTCGTCCACATCCCAGCCCAGCTGCTCCTTCGTGTCGAGCTAAAATAAGTATCGCCATGTATCACAGTTGGAATTTCTTCCTGCTAATTCCCTATCATGTCGAGAAGCCTTTTTATTGCGTTGTTGGAGGTGATCCCACATCAATTATTGGCTTCCTCCTCCAGGGAAGAAAGTCTTTTTCAGACCTTGCCTTGTAGAGGTTGTTGGTGCCAGGCGCCATCCAAAGCTCCTGGCTGTGCTGAAATACTCATTCAGAGCTCAAGCCCAGGAGACATGCAGATCCATGACTGCAGATCTGCTGCTGGAGTTCAGAGGTTTGAAAGCAGCAGCAGCAGTAGAGCCGATGTTCTTTGTGATGTTCCTGCCTAAAAGCCATTCAAAAAAATTATAGGATTTAGGTAGAATTTTAAGTTTCGGTCTTTAAGTCGCCATGAAAAGGAAATTTTGAGACTTTTCTTCAAATATCCATGTGAAACTGCTTCTCAAACAAGAAGAAATGTAGGGCGGGGCTTGATTTAATCCATGTGGAATTGATTGGAAGGTTGGATGGTTGTGGTTTGTTATTGGTGGATCTCATGTGAGTGACAGGTTGCCCTGCCCTCATCATCAGAGAAGAGAAGAAATGGTGCTGCAAGAGAGAGGGGAAGTTATTACGACTAAAAGAATAATGATGTGTATGGATAAATAATTGATACCTGCAATATAATATTTTTGAAAGAAGGCTGATCAAGGCTGTGTTTATCTGATCAGTAAAAAAAGTGATAATGTGAAATATTATTACAATTTAAATAAGTGATTTGAATATTTTGTCAAATTTAATTTATGATCAAATCTGAATTTTCAGCATCATTACTCCAGTCTTCAGTTTCACATGATCCTTCAGAAATCATTCTGATATGCTGATTTGCTGCTCAAGAAACATACAATAAACATAGCAGTTTGTTTAATTGTGCAGTGGTTATGAGAAAACAACAATTATTGATGTGTTTATTAATTTATTTACTTGATAAAGTGTGTAGGTAATGATCCATTTCTTTGACGTTGTCTGTCTGTTCATAAATGTATGTATTTATTTGATTAATGTGATCCCACAGGCCTGCCCGTGTTACAGCACAGCCAATTATGACAGTGTGTTGCTTTCAGCAGAAATAAATAGACCTTGTGGAACATGATTGAATTCTTTGTTGTTTTTTCCTTGTCATTCATAACATCCCCATATTTCTTCTTGAAATGTTTCCAGCCTTCCGCTGAATTTATCCATGCTTCACTGCACCAGAAGTTTTGTCTTCTAATGCATAAAAGCCCACATTTTCTGTCATTGATGATCGGTGAATGTCTGCACTTGATGGCTTTAGAGGCATTTGCATCCTGATATCCTGTTTTTGCCATATCGAAGTACAGTAGGGGAACATTAAATGTTTCACTGGACGTGATTTCTCACATTTCAACCTGTTTGTTTTGTGTTTTCAGATGATGAAGTTTGCCTGGGACAACTATAAACAGTATGCTTGGGGCAAGAATGAACTTCGACCCCTCACCAGGAATGGACACATTGGGAATATGTTTGGTGAGTGAGGTTATCATTTTACATGCGCTCTGTGAGTTTTATTATTTTCTTCAGTTTGCAGGAGGTTGTCTTTTAAGGAAGCCAAAAAGCATTTCTGTCTCGTCTCACAGGATTGAATATGATTGTTGCACATGTCGTGCAAACTGATTGCAGGTTTAGGCTTTGTATGTTGTTATTGTTCTTCCTGGCTATTGTATTCTATTGTTCGCTCTATAACTCTCTTCATAATAAATCAATCTGCTTTCAATGCAGAATCAGTAATATTGGACGTCTGTCTAGTCAGAGTCATGCAGCTGTAGACCTGGTCATGTCGGACTATACAGTAATAATGCCACCTGTACTGTTGAAATATCAGCACACTTGACATTTCGAATGTTGCATTACTAAAGAAGTAAGGAAAATGTATTTTTACTGTTTATAGACAATACGAAAGGTCAGTACTGTCCGCTTATCTGAAATCAAATCGAGCGAATTAAGAATTATATTCTTATGAGCTCTTTAGTCTCAAGTAGACAGTAATATGACTGTCAGGACGATCTTGAACACTAACAAACGCATAGACAGACTAAAACCACTTGGAATATCTTAGCAACTGCATAGCAATGTATTGGCAATCACCAGAACACCCTGGCAACAGCATGGCAACATCCTGGTAACCAGCAGGGCACTAGCAACCCCAAATGTCAGACTAAAAAAAACACTCAGAATGTCTTAGCAATTGCATACCAACACCCTGGCAACCAGCAGAACAATAACAAATGCGTAGACAGACTAAAACCACTCAGAATATCTTACCAACACCCTAGCAACTGCAAAGCAAAGTATTGACAATCACCAGAACAGCATGGCAACAGCATAGCAACACCCTGGTAACCAGCAGGGCACTAACAACCCCAAATGGTAAACTAAAAAACACTCAGAATGTCTTAGCAATTGCATAGCAACACCCTGGCAACCAACAGAACACTAACAAATGCACAGATAGACTAAAACCACTTGGAATATTTTAGCAACACCCTAGCAACTGCAAAGCAAAGTATTGACAATCACCAGAACAACCTGGCAACAGCATAGCAACACCCTGGTAACCAGCAGGGCACTAACAACACCAAACTGCAAACTAAAAAAAACACACAGAATGTCTTAGCAATTGCATAGCAACACCCTGGCAACCAACAGAACACTAACAAATGCAAAGACATACTAAAACCACTCAGAATATCTTAGCAACACCCTAGCAATTGCATAGCAATTGCTTGGCAATCACAAATAACAGCCTGGCAACAGCCTGACAACATCCTGGCAACAGCATGACAACATCCTGGTAACCAGCAGGGCACTAGCAACCCCAAATGGCAGACTAAAAAAAACACTCAGAATGTCTTAGCAAATGCATAGCAACACCCTGGCAACCAACAGAACACTAACAAATGCACAGACAGACTAAAACCACTTGGAATATCTTAGCAACTGCATAGCAATGTATTGGCAATCACCAGAACACCCTGGCAACAGCATGGCAACATCCTGATAACCAGCAGGGCACTAGCAACCCCAAATGGCAGACTAAAAAAAACACCCAGAATGTCTTAGCAATTGCATACCAACACCCTGGCAACCAGCAGAACACTAACAAATGCGTAGACAGACTAAAACCACTCAGAATATCTTACCAACACCCTAGCAACTGCAAAGCCAAAGTATTGACAATCACCAGAACAGCCTGGCAACAGCATAGCAACACCCTGGTAACCAGCAGGGCACTAACAACCCCAAATGGTAAACTAAAAAACACTCAGAATGTCTTAGCAATTGCATAGCAACACCCTGGCAACCAACAGAACACTAACAAATGCATAGACAGACTAAAACCACTCAGAATATCTTAGTAACACCCTAGCAACTGCAAAGCAATGTATTGGTAATCACCAAAACAGCCTGGCAACCATATACTGTAGCAACACCCTAGTTGCCAGCAGAACACCAGCAACCGCATATGGCAGACTAAAAACCACTCAGAATATCTTAGTAACATCCTTGCAACTGCATAGCAATATATTGGTAATCACCAGAACAGTTTGACAACCACATAGCAACAACTTGCAACCTGCAGAACATGAGCACAGGCTAAAATGACAGATGACAGACTAAAAACACTCAGAATGTCTTAGCAACTGTATAGCAACACCCAGGCAGACAGGAGTAAACTGTCTGGCTGACATCTAAAGTGAGTTTTAGGGAATGGGGTGGCAAAAACACCATATAAATGGACTGTTTCAGCAACTTACTAAAGCACTGAATAGTTATGAATTGTTTTATGGTGTTTTCTACCAGAAAAGTGACATGCCTCAGATTCAGGGGTCAAACCTCCAGTACTTTATCACTTAATTGCTGTTTTCCATCACAGCAACTCAATTAGCCTCGGGAAACTATCTGTCTTACCAATCGGATGATCCGATGCAGGGTGTGAATTAGCCATTTTGTGAAAAATGCCTTTAGGCTTGGGAAAAAGACGTTCTACTTTGTGAAACAACTAATCCGATAAGCCGGTGGGTGTATGCGTTTCTTGTCGTGAACAGGTTTCCCGCCTCTTACAAGATCCCTGATTTTTATGTGTCCCTGTGAAGCCGAGTATGAGATTGAACGCTGTGTCCTTTGGTTCAATCCCATGAGTAAATATACCCACGGGAAGATTGCATCTGCATTTAGCCAACTTGTCGAAAACATGCTGATATACTGAAAGTCACTGAAATGTTACCTGTGAGCTCTGGGACAGAGGGACAAACATCTGCAGCATGTTCCACGCGCTCATATCTCATATTCCCTTTAATGCCTTTTTTCTTTTGGCTGCCTCCACATTCAGTTCCTGTTCTGAAGCTTTACTTTAGGGACATTTCTTTTTCATTATTGTGAAGCAAACTAGAAAATACAGTAGAAAACAGGAAATGAATAATTCAGAACCGATCCATACACAAATAATTCTCATATAGAAGGTGACTTATTTCTGTTCTGCCTACAGGTTTTCACATGTGTTATTTACATAGGAGAAGAAAAAAATGTTTTGGATACACTTTATTTTAAGGTGTCTTTGTTACACTGTAATTATACATTTAAGTATTGCGTATTATTAAGTCACTACATGCACTTACTATAGGGTTAGGATTAGGGTTTGGTTTGGTTTAAGGTTAGTTGCATGTAATTATGCATAATTTATAGTTATTACTATAGTAACTGCATGTAACTGCATGTATCAATGACACTGTAAAATAAAGTGTTACCAATTTTTTTTTATTCGTGGTGAGAGGTGACGGATGATAAAATGGTTCGAAAACAAGTTATATTTATCATGCACAATTGATAGCTATAGTCCTTGAGATTCATTCAGACAACTTGATTATGTGAAAAGGTTTTCTTGAATTTCATTTAATTGAGCACATTATTTTTTTCAGTGAAGGCTGTGAATCCAAACACAAAGCAACGCCCTAGCAACTGTATAGCAATATATTAGCAGTCACCAGAACACCCTGGAAACCACATAGCAAAAACCTGGAAACGTACAGAACACTAGCAACCCCATATGACAGACTAAAAAAACACTCAGTATATCTTAGTAACTGCATAGCAATACCCTGGCAAACAGCAGAACACTAACAAACCAGATGACATACTATCTTAGCACCCACCCTAGCAACTGCATAGCAATGTAATGGCGCTCAACAGAACAGCCTGGCATCCTGCAGAACACTAGCAACCCCATATGTCAGACTAAAACACTCAGAATGTCTTAACAACTGCATAGCAACACACTGGCAACCAGCAGAACACTAACAAACGCATATGACAGACTAAAAACCACTCAGAATATCTTAACAACTGCATAGTAACAGCCTGGCAACCACATAGCAACACCCTGACAACCTGCAGAACACTAGCAACCCCATATGACAGACTAAAAACACTCTGAATATCTTAGCAACTGCATAGCAACATCCTGGCAACCAGCAGAACAGTAACAAATGCATATAACAGACTAAAAACCACTTAGAATATCTTAGCAACACACTAGCAACTGCATAACAATGTATTGGCAATCACCAGAACAGCCCGACAACCATATAACAACACCCTTGTAACCAGCAGAACATCAGCAACTGCATTTGACAGACTAAAAAATAATCAGAATATCTTAGCAACTGCATAGCAACACCCTGGCAACTGCATAACAATGTATTGGCAATCACCAGAACAGCCTGGCAACCACATAGCAACACCCTGGCAACCTGCAGAACACTAGCAACCCCATTTGACAGACTAAAAACACTCAATGTCTTACCAATTGCATAGCAACACCCTGACAACCAGCAGAACTCTAACACATACATATTACAGAATAAAAACCACTCAGAATATATTAGCAACACCCTAACAACTGCATGTATTGGCAATCACCAGAACAGCTTGGCAACCGTAGAGCAACACCCTGGCAACCGGCAGAACACTAGAACTTAACTCAACCTCATGTGACGGACTAAAAACACTCAGAATGTCTTAACATGGAAAATGGTCATTAAAAATAAATTATGGTTATGTTTTTAATTATTGTTTTGGACCTCAGAAGAGAAATGATAAAGTGTATGTAAATGAAGGAATCAGAATGTCATTACATATCTAAATAGCGGCTTTTAATTTATGCTGAGAGTTCACTTTCCTTTTTGACATGTGATCCAATAAATAGTTCATGTTTAAGGCATCAAAGCCCATTGAGCACTGTGAAGGCCTGTCATGGTCTATGATGAAGCTGGTGGATGAATGTGACTGTCAGGCTGTTTTGTTCCAGGCGGTGATGAGCGTCTGCTCGCCATCACTCAGTGACAAAGCAACAATGGCCACGAAAAGCTCCAGCATGATACGATGAAAGCTATTTCGTTGACTTGATTAATGATCAGAAAGCCTTCGTCCCGTGCGAGATGTAGAGTGCTTGATTGAATGATCAAACTGCTTAATGAGTATTTCACTCACTTTGTAGATTCACTTTAAGCCTTATACGGACATGACTAGTTTTCCCTGATGGAAAATCACTATCATTTTGATTTTAATTCTGTACAAATCTAATACACCTGTCATTTAGAAAAGACTAAGAGCTAAACTTTGAATTGCATGTGTATTGTCTTGATTGCGCTCTGTTATTTGGATGATTTTGTGCGGTCTGACGCTGTTTGCACAGCGGGCATTCAGTGAGGCGATGCTGTGAGAACTGAAGCACAGTAGGGAGATATCGACTGTCTCTCTCTGCCGTGCGGATTTCAGGGCCCATGTGCGTTTGTGTGTGTTAAGGCCAGTGGTTGCCAAGCCAAGCACATTTGCAACTGTAGCAACTCATTATTCAAAGTAGTTCAAATACAAAGTTCTGTCATGAAGCTCTAGATGGCTCAGGCTGATAGGTCCTTAACTCAATATGCGTGCAATCACATAATTCTCTATAGGGCACAGCTGATTGGTTCCTGCAATATCAGCAGCCAATGAGCTCGCTGCTCAACCTTCAAATACTTGGTCAGCATTTGTCATAGCATTGCAACATGCTTTCAGAAACCCTCCACCTTCCCCAGCTCCACCTGTATAGATCTGCTACGGGTAATTCATGTACGCTATATTGTACAGCAGCAGCATGTCTTACTCACAGCAGGGTGTTGTGTAAGTTTTGGCAGTAGCAAGTCATGTACTTGCTCTGCAGCAGAGCTGGACACTACTGAAGAATGTACTTAAGTTTACAATTTTTTTCGTTTCCCACAGCCACCCTGTTGTTTTTCTTCCTGTATATTATCGTCATTTTCATTTCCGTTAGTGCATGTGTGCCTCCCGTCTCTCCTTTATTTGCACTATCAGCCAGTTTTCATCTATTACGTATTACCCTCTCTCACTCTCATTTAGCAGCTCTCATGGCGAGTGGATCTGTGCGTGTGCTAGTGCTCAGAGCTGCAGGCCATTACTGTTCATTACAGACAGAGCTAGAGGTCAGCGGGGTCACTGGATACAGTAACACAGCTGTAATAGAGTGACGAGAAACCGACATCACTGGACAGAGAGCAGCGCTCGAGGACACCAAATGCATGACTCTTAGAGAGACATTAGATGATAAAAACCTTGAACAATAAATCACCCTGGTCTCCGTGCTGTTTAATAAAAAGGATTTCAGCACAGGCTTTACATTGTTAAAGTTCATTTGCATTTCCTGAAGGAGAAAGCAGTGCTTGCAACAAAAGAATAATGTCTTAGGCGGCTTTGGTTCTGATGCTTTACTGCTGATAGCTATAGATAGTAAAATAGATGCAGAAAAGACAAGACGATCACTATTTAGTATGCAAATAGAAGTATGCTGGAAGTTGAATCAGAATCCAGAATGCAAAGTTTGAATGAAGCTTTTATGACAAAGAAAACAATAAAACATGTTATACATTTATTTATTAGGGTGCTGAAAAAAGGAGCCTCCTTAATAACTAATAGAATAAGACAAAACATGACTGATTACATTAAACAGATGAAGTTTATTGAATAAATTAAGTAGGGCATTTCTATATGGATCTTATATTACCATAAATTAAATGAAAATTAAATTTAAGAAACATTTTGTTAAACCTCAAAAATGACCAAAACTTTGTTTTTAATAATGTTTTTTTTCTTTATATATATATATATATATATATATATATATATATATATATATATATATATATATATATATATATAAGAAAAAAACATTAAAACATTATAACATTATAACAAAGTTTTGGTCATATATATAATATTTTGTATTTTTAGGGTATTTTATGGTACTAAATTATATTTATGGAATAGTTATGAACTGTTTATTACCTGTTAACCACTTTTTGAGCAATAGGCCTGAAAATAAAATTTCCAACATAACTGTTGTAAATCTTGAATGCTTTGGAGCACAGACTAGCACAGATAAGTTTTATATCTTTTTAAAGATATTTTTTATATTATATAATATATATATATGTATGTATGTATATGTATATGTATGTATATATATATATAATATAATATAATATAATATAATATAATATAATATAATATAATATAATATAATATAATATAATATAATATAATATAATATAATATAATATAATATAATATAATATAATATAATATAATATATATATATATATATATATATATATATATATATATATATATATATATAATCTTTTATATAATATATATATATATATATATATATATCTTTCTTTCTAAAGAAGACACCTGTCAGGTTACTGCTGAAGTGAAAAAAAAGAAAAAAAAAGTGAAACTAAAAAAAAAAAAAATATATATATAGATACCTGTGTATATATATATATATATATATATATATATATATATATATATATATATATATATATATATATATATATATATAAGCTTTATATATATATATATATATATATATATACGCGTTATTAATAGGACAAGTTCATAAAAATACTATTTTTAACATTTTATATGAAATGTATTTTCCATTATTCTAAAACTCTTTTAGTAAGATTTTGTTTGGTGTGTGTGTGTGTGTGTGTGTGTGTGTGTGTGTGTGTGTGTGTGTGTGTGTGTGTGTGTGTGTGTGTGTGTGTGTGTGTGTGTGTGTGTGTGTGTGTGTGTGTGTGTGTGTGTGTGTGTGTGTGTGTGTGTGTGTGTGTGTGTGTGTGTGTGTGTGTGTGTGTGTGTGTGTGTGTGTGTGTGTGTGTGTGTGTGTGTGTGTGTGTGTGTTCACATAGCAAGTGCCAAAACCTTTACCAAGTTTCGTACCATTTCGATGAAGTAATCAATTCTAAAAACAAAACAAAAAGTTACATTTTTCAAACAGCACCAAAGCGTTAAATTAAATAAAAATTTTAAAAATAACATTATTAGAAAAAAACTGAAACTAAACTTAAATACATTTTCATCATTTTGAAACTAACTAAAATAAAATAAATATTTACGAAAATATGTAGTTTTAGTTTTTGTTGTGGCATGTACTTAAACCTTTAAACATTAAAAACGGAATCGTTTTCGCCTGTGCACATACGCATTGCCACCAATGGAGCTATGATCAATTTAGGCTTACGATGCTTTTGGGAAACTCTACCCAGGACTATAAATTTGGAGTGTGCCTGGCATGCAAGTCTCTGTGCTACACTTTAGTAATTACTACTAGAGATGTAATCACATGACTGACCCTGAGTTAGAGCAATGGTAATATTAACGCCGCCTTAACAAACAGCACTGAAAAATCATGTCAGAAGAACAGCTTAATGTTTCTCTCCGCTGCTGTGATCAAGGTTATCGATTGCGTTGGACTTGTAATCTATTGGTAGGTAGTCACAGGATAAACCCGGAGATGCGCTCTCAATAAAATCCATGGATTCCTAACTAACTTGTTTGTAACACCTAATCAATGATAGCGTCAATAGCGCGCTGTCAAAGCCCATGCGCTCCAGACGCTGTGAAAGCACACTAAATGTGCTAATGTAATTCAGTCTGTTCAGACGGTTCTCTGGGTGTGAGTTCTGATTTACATACTGCTGATTCAGATGCATTTAAAGCACTCTTGTTAGAAAATGAAGGGGGAAATAAGAGAAAATAGCTTGAGGCGGTACAGCTCCTCGCCTAGGAAACGATCCTAAGTCTTTGCTTTTGTAAAAGTTGTTTATCACTCACATGGTTCCTCAGCTCCAGCCCAATGAGAAACAATAGTTTGGAATGGGAATGTTGCGTCTGTTCAGGCTTATAAATGGAGCAAATCGTTGTACCGCCCAACGTTTCCAGCCGGAAAGAACAAATGCGCTACATGCCAGTTGGATTGTGCAAAACTCTGACCCTGGACTGCCTCCAAATCCGCCCCTACACCCCCTGTGTCTGGTCTGGAGGCGCCGATGCAGAGGAGCATTGTGGGATTTTTTTAATGAAGTCCAAGTCGATTTATCATGTGTCCATGGAAACGTTTGCTTTCCTTCCCTCGCATTTCACCAAAACTGAGACAAACTAACATTCAAAGCTGACCTTCAAATAACCTCCAACATCTCGGCCTCTTTTGGCAACTGGATTAGACGAGCGGTGGGAATGAATTCCGGAAAGCTAAACAGACCTGGCTCTCAGTCAAACACAGAGCCAGAGGAGACATTTCAACCCATTCTTTGTGTAATCAGCTAGAAAAGCAACTGCCTATATTTATAAAAGGCACTAGATGTGCTGTATAGTTAAATATCTTTATTTACTCCTCCTAATGTTGTTCTGGCCCTGCATTTATTTTCTTTCTTCAATGAAACGGCTTCTGTTTTCAATGGAAATGGGATAGTGATTTATGCTGTCAAGCTCCAAAAAAGGCCATAAAACACCCTAGAAAGATAAGTTGTGCATATGGCATGCAATTTTAAGTTGTTATTCAGTGATAATCTTCCCATCTGCTGCCACTCTTAAATGTGTTTGCATTGAGTTAAAAATGGCATTAATTCACAAATGTGACATGATCATCCAGAGATATTTGAGAGCTGCTTGTTAAACATCATGGTTTTTTTAAAAACAAAACAAAACAAAAAACCTTTGGCTCATTGTTTTACGTCAGTCAAATAGTCTTTTTCTGTTTAAGTGTGCAGATCTCAATCAAAATGCAAAATGGACCTGACCAGAGACTTTAAATTTATTTGAGACTTTAAAATTACATTTTTGATAATGTTTTGTTAGACTCTTTGTAATTTAAAGCATTATTAAAACGTGAACTTGGTTATAAGCTTTGGAGCTTTCCGTGCCTCTCCAGTAGATGGCTCTGTACTTATAAGACTATTGCTTACATAGAAAAGAAATGGCTGCAGAGTGGATTGACATGCCTTCAAATGACTTCAAAACTGATGCTCATTGCTTGTTAAAGGATTAGTTCACTTCAGACTTATTATTTCCTGATAATTTACTCACCACCATGTCAACCAAGATGTTTGTCTTTCTTTCTTTAATTGAAAAGAAATGAAGGTTTTAGAGGAAAACATTCCAGGATTTTTCTCCATATAGTGGACTTCAGTGGGTTGAAGGTCCAAATGTCAGTTTCAGAGCAGCTTCAAAGAGCTCTACATGATCCCAGACGAGGAATAAGAGTCTTATCTAGAGAAACCATCAGTCATTTTCTAAAAAAATAAATAAAAATGATATACTTTATAACCACAAATGCTTATCTTGCACTGCTCTGCGATGCGCCACGCATTGCGTAATCACGTTGGAAAGGTCACGTGTGACTAGGCGATAGTACCGAGCAAGTGTTTACAAAGAGAACATGCAAAGATTAAATCAAACGGCCTTTCTAAAAAAAAAAAAAAAGGTAAAAACATCAATGTCGGATTTGATTTTGAAGTTGGAGGAGACGAGACCACTGTACTGCATTGCAGAGCAGTGCACGATATGCATTTGTGGTTAATAATTATATAATTTGTATTTTTTTTTTAGAAAATGACTGATAGTTTCTCTAGATAAGACTCTTATTCCTCGTCTGGGATCATGTAGAGCTCTTTGAAGCTGCACTGAAACTGACATTTGGACCTTCAACCCGTTGATAACTGTTGAAGACCACTATATGGAGAAAAATCCTGGAATGTTTTCCTCAAAAACCTTCATTTCTTTTTGACTGAAGAAAGAAAGACATAAACATCTTGGATGACATGATGGGGGTGAGGAAATTATCAGGACATTTTAATTCTGAAGTGAACTAATCCTTTAAATGCATGTTCCTAATATTATTATAAAAGAAGCGAGTCTTGTTTATTTAGACTCACACTTTGAGTTCTGCACAAAGTGTTTTGCACTTTCACTTGTTCATTCATTGTATTGTGTTCATTGTGTTCATTGCATTGTCTGTCCATTTTCCCAACCAGCCGCATGTAGAAAAATACGAGTGAGGTTAGCAGTCTTAATGCATTGTTTACTAGCAGCATTCAGTCACAGATAACCCACAATAACAGATTAAAGAGCAATGCAGCCCTTTATTATGTTCACTGCTGATATCTAGGTCAATAACATACAGTAAGCTGTACATTAAAAACATGCAGCAGGCCTCAAATTCATCCAGCCTATTATGAAACACGCTGCTTTGACAAGAACACCTCTTTTCCGGTAACAGGAACAGCCCGTGATGTCGACCTCCTCCAATCTCACGCCTGTTTCCTGTAACTGTAGATGTTCTGTAGGCGCTAATGGGATTGACAGCGCTCCTGACAGTGCTCTTTCCAAGCATGTGCTTTCTATTCTTTTCATATCGTCAAGTCAAGTCCTTTATTTATAGAGATTCTGCTCTCATCTTGTCCCAGGTCACTGCAATTCTTGCTGAATACACGGTTATTGTACTTGTATACTATTAAATCCATTATAGTATTTACTAATATTTTGAATTATCTTTTATTTTTATATATTTTTTGTTTTTGTTTGTTCGACGTATGAATGGGAACTTATTATAATATTACCGCCCCTTAATCTGCATGTTTCCATCCACGGCACCGCCATTTTGTTTTCGCAAGCGACAACGGGGTACCAGTTCTAACGCCATGGCAAAAGTTGGAGCAAAGCATGCTAAATGTTCTGCCGCTGGCTGCACAGACGAGCACTGAACACTATTTAGAGTCTCGTTGACTTGGATAGCCTGCAAGTTGATCCTGGCAAGCTTGATTGCTAAACTGAGATTTTCTGTTTGAGCAATAATTTGGAAAAAATATTAGAGCATTTGATAGCAATCATAAACGTTAGCCTGGTGTGTATGGCTCTGTTTGGTAAAAAGATACGCTATGTAGAGTGGTCATCCATTTGGGTTTTGCACAAAAGATGAACATGACGGCACATGCTAGTGGATGAGTTGAATCAACTCCACAGCAACTACATCAATTTATCCACTAACCATTCAGAAACGTCTAAAAGTTGTAACTTCTTCCTGAGTCTCTCCATCAGTGTCGACGGTTTGAACAATGTAAGGCTGAACACCGTTACTGACAATCCTCATTTTGGCTGCGTGAGATTCTCCAGCTTTGTTGTTGTTGAGCTGTTAAAGCTCCGCCCTCTTCTGGAAAGGGGGCGGGGAGCAGCAGCTCATTTGCATTTAAAGGGAAACACACAAAAACTGTGTTTTTGCTCACACCCAAATAGGGGCAAATTTGACACGCTATAATAAATGATCTGTGGGGTATTTTGAGCTGAAACTTCACAGACACATTCTGGAGACACCAGAGACCTCCAGTTCTTGGCTGGTTTACGTTACTTCAGCCTACTGGCTGTGTGAGTACAACCAGGAAAATGGTCCAAGGGGAAAATGTAGCGCTCTGGGAACTGCCCTGGTGTCTAGTTCCTATAACTTAGTTCCTATAGCTACCCATTGCGAAAGCCTCTCATGGGAACTTGTGGTGACCTTTACTCTTATGTATCTTTTAAGACTGTAAGGTGACTCATTTATTTTAATTATTTTTTTTTAATGTCACTTTTATGATTCAGTAGGGTTTTGCACCAGTGTGGCATTGCGTAATTATGGATGGGGTCAAAGACCAGCATCAAAAGGGCAATGGTCCTCGAGTGGAGTTTAAGTTATCGATTAGTTTGACCTGTGTTTATCCTGATGCATTCTCGACAAGAGGTATTTGACTTTTCAGGAAGACTATGTCAATAGATCTATAAAACATTTTTAATGAGTTTCCTTCCTAATTTTAGTTTTAAACCATCAAGGCTTAAATCTGGTTAAAGAAAGTCAATGAAGCTTAAACGAAATGTTTTCCAGTGACAAATGCACACTGGGAGGTGGTTCATTTGGCGAGGGCTGATTTGGTGGCATTAATACATCAACACGTTGTTGCTTCTGTATCTTAGACTCCCTCGACCCTGAAAAACCTGTCTGTAGTCCAGGCCTTTATCAGCAAAGAATTGTGCTTTATTAAAGGTGTTTTATATATCACTCTGTGTAAGCTGCTTCCCCATTATGTCCCATGATACCTTGTGTTCTGCTGAGGGTGGCGAAACGAGCCGGATAAGGTGTAAATGGTGTGGGAGGAGCGATCTCTGCAGGTCAGCACAGAATCAGAGTTTACTTTCTGTACTGAATGAGAATCGAGGAAGAAAACAGGATGCAGAATTACAATAGGTATATAAATTTAAATGATTCATTAAAATGAATTGAATTTCAAAGAAACTGTAATATTTAATTTAAAAAAGCCAACTTTTAAATGCTGGCTTGACAAAAGTTTAAAAATCCTTGAAGTTTAAAGATTTAAAGATCATAGACATACAAATGGATGGATGGATGGATGGATGGATGGATGGATGGATGGATGGATGGATGGATGGATGGATGGATGGATGGATGGATGGATGGATGGATGGATGGATGGATGGATGGATGGATGGATGGATGGATGGATTGCCACCAATAGAAATCTGTTGCTTTTTATATTATCATATTTAATAAATATGGATCAGAGTGTAACATTTCGTGTGTGTGTGAGAGAGAGAGTGAGAGAGGGCATTGGCAGTTTTTTGCACAGGTTCACCATCTTTTCATTGTTTTATGTTTTGGCCATTTATGCGTTTGCCAAGAGTTTTTATCACCTCTCACATCCTTTACATCTAAAGTACATTTACTTTTATGCATTTGGCAGATACTTTTATCCAAAGTGATCTACGACGCAGGTGCCTATTTTAGCTAGAATCAGGTTTGGGAAAATAGTGAATTGCAAGGTACTGTTGTTGTTGTTGGCACAGTTTCTTAGTTTTCTTTATAGATAGATTGTAAAAAGATGAAGAAACCCACACAAACATGGTGTAGTTTTACAGAAGTAGTTGATAAAACTCAATCGAGTTTGACTTCTTCTACCCTCTAGTTGATTGACACAGGTTAGCAGGTAGGTAGTGTGGGTCGTGCACTGATCCAGATTGGAGTAGATGTTTGGATCCCGGCAGCAGCTGTGATTGAGGATGCTGAGCGGGGCCCCTGCGGTACCGGCCCCTGATTGCATGTAAAGTGAGTGTCAGGAGGCAGATATGGCTGTACAGGGAGATTTCCGGGTGTTTACGTGAGCGCTGGAGCCTGAGGCAGCCGAGGTCCAAACGGACACAATCATATGATGGAGAGAATGAGTGTGTTTACATGCTAAAGCATATATTCATCTCAGTTGATTTACAAATACATCAATACCAAATTTTGCATTTGTAAATACTGTTTTTATGTACATGAACTAACAATGAGCAGTTGTATTTTTATTAACTAATGTTAACAAAGATTGATAAGCATTATAACATATGTACTTCTCATTGCTCATTGTTAGTTAATGCATTAATTAACACAAACTAATGGGACTTTATTGTTAAGTGTTAGTGATGAATTTGATGAGAAACATCGGAGTTCACATTGAGATCTCTGGCTTTTTATTGCAGAGTTTGTTCTGATACTGACATTTCTCAGATGAGATTTTCTTTCAAAATCATTTTTATTTTGTGTCCATCCATAAAGGCTTTTACACTTGTATTCATCTACTAGCACTGATTCAAAGAAAATTCTGTATTTACTTTTAGTATGTAGATAAAAACAGCAAGATTAAGGGAAAATCGTCAGGGAATCCCTTTGGAATTACAAGCAAGGTAATGAAAAACTGGCCACAACTGTATTACGAAGCAGGAGGATTAAAGGAGATTGGAGAATTTGTTACAGTAACGACTTAGATGAAAATAAGTCAGAAGTCGACAGGAAAATGAGGGACTGTGGGATATTTCAGTCCGCTGACGATGAGATCATGTCTTCATCATGACGTCCGGTAGTCATGACAGCCTTATCTACAGCGCTCACTAATCGCTGTTGACCAGTTTTACCCAGAAGCCCTTAAGCCTCTTGATGACCATGGAAGCCGTTTTTAGTTCAATCACTTTTCCTCTGTTTATATTTATGCTGTTCTGGTTACACATGAACAACTTAAATGAATTTGCTTCTGTTGTAATTTAAGAAAGTCAAAAATTAAAAAAAAAAAAAAAAAAAGTGGACGTAAACAGGTGGGTAAAAACTGGATCTGTGTCATTATATTACATACATGCAGTCAGCAGCCCAATTAAATACATGTCTGGCATTAATGTCAATCCAACAGTTAAATAAATGTTTACATTATAAATAAACCTACTGTATCAGAAATAAGTTTATTTGGTTTACTATTGTATTGGTAATTTGCTTCTTTTTTTTTTTTTCTTTTTTTTTAAATTGTATAGCCTAAAAAAATTAACTTTATTATAAATAATATATTTATAAAATTTCTCATATTATGGTCTTTTTGCCCAGCTGATATACCATGTAGTTTTGATAAGGGTGGTCAATCTGCATCTGAAAGATTGAAAGTGTTTTTTAAATCTAGCTAAATCAAGTAAAATGACTCAAAATCAAGTAATTTTAGCATGCCAAAGCCAAGTTTAATCGTATAAAATTTAATTTCCCAATCAGCAAAATTGTAGCCAGTGAAACAAGTCAAACAAGCGACAGTCAAACAAGTTTAGAGTAAAATGACTGAATAATCACAGAACCATCCCTTTAAAGTCCCAATGAAATCAAAATTGATGTTTTTTTGGCTTTAAATATGAATATGTAAGCCTTACTATGATCTATAAACTAGTGTGCTCCAAAACAAAATTCCAATGACAAAATTTGCATTTAGAAGATAGTCTTAGTCTTTCACTTCCGTTAAAATGGATCACAGATTTGCACCGTGGACTTCAGCTTCTCATCAAATCTTCTGTCCAATCAAATGCTCTCTAGAATCTAAAGTGTCCCGCCCCCTACATTGAAGCTGTGGCACTTTTCTATGTGGCAAATGGCACATAGTGCACTATATAGGGGATAGCGAACTATTTAAATATCCTTTCCATTGGGGCTAATGAAGTCTGGTGTCACGCAAACCACGGCAGCGCGGTCTGCTCACAGAGCAGATCATATGCACGATTTGGTGCAGACCACAAAACGAATCGGACCCATTTGAATTCTGCACAGAATGATATTTTAAAGTGATACGGAGGAGAAACGGTTAGAGATTAGAAGGAAACTGCAGTTTTAATGAGTTCAACTCTGGCCAAGCTGTGATTATAATATTTTATTTTTGTCTTCCTGTTTTAGTGGACATTGCATGAACACACTGAATAATGTTGTGGGTTTCAAGGCACTTCGGTGGCCCTTTAAGACGCATGCAGACATGAAAATGTGTTTTACTTTGTTGTACAAATAACCCTCTTCTTATGATTCAATGGTCTGAATTTATCACATCACAACTAAACAATCCTCTTACAAAGATGAACAATGTTTGTAATTAATTTCCCATGAATGATCTTGATTGTTTTCCAATGCACAATCGTTTGTCATGACCAGAGCACAACGACTTCTGAATTTCTAGACTGTTGACTGCGCCAAGCCATTTTGCTCTCAGCCAATCAGCTTTGCTCTGCTCTCTGAAAATGAGTCCCTAAGTTGATTTGGAGCATGAAAACATCTGATTGGCTGCCAGGTGCGGTTGGTGATTGTTTGCAGTTGATGGGTTTGAACCGGTTGAGTCTGAGCGTGTGCGATCCGTCCCTCAGTGCCGAGAGAAGGTAAATAAGAGCCATGAAATGAACTTGTTTTCTTGCCTGGAGGGTTTGTGAAGTTTTACATTTGCAGTAGCACCTGGACAAAATTTCAGTGGAGCCGCAGATGTAATAATGAGGAAACTATAACTGCCTTCTTGGAATGAGGTAGAAAAATAGAGAAGAAAAAAGAAGAAACCGTGGACTGCTAATTAAATGGTGAATGAAAAATAAAGGCTTTAGTTAGACGACTTGAAATTATGAAGTGGTAAATGGGATGTAATCATGTTTTAGACCGTAAATATGTTCCTGGGGCCATTTTCACAGTTTTATTGAGCTGGCATAGCATGGTGTGAAATTAAAGGTGAATCTTCAAGGTGGTTTTACATCAAGTGCTAATTAACCAGAGTGTCCACCAATCAAGAGGTCCATTGTGCAAATTTCCATTTTAATATGGTTCTGCATTTCATATTCTGCAGATTAGCGCTTTTCAATCTTTCAGACCTTAATGCATTTATTTGATTAATTTCTATTACCTGACCATGTTAGCTGAAAAGGGACAATGAGGACCGTCAAACAGTGAATGATTTGAACCCTGCATGAGTAATCATGGGAATACTGCAGGTCCATCAGATCCTTTTTTTATCGGCCACCTCTATACAAAGTTAGTTAAAATATATACAAATGTATCCATATAGATACTCTATACTAGCATAAAGCGACACTATAGAGCAAATCTCAACTGCTTGATTGTTTATGTCATTGCAAAAGATATAAACCAGCTCTAATCTGCTAAATGTGACTAATGCATGAGTACATTATAAACTTTATTATTTTCTGTAAAGCTGCTTTGAAACCATATGTATTATGAAAAGTGCTTTAAATAGAGCATAATTTTATACTCATTTTATCCCCAAATTCTAATTAAGTCTTTTCTTTTCTTCTTGATTTTGGAATAAAATGTGAGTTGTGTGATTGGTCCTGTTGGCCAACCCATTATGAAATGAGAGCAGCGCTTTCTCCAGCACACTTGAGTTCTGCGACAGTATCTGCAGAGTCTGCAGATTCCTTCAGATGATCATATTATGGGCTGTATATCATCTGTAAACAGCCAGATTGAAGATCAATGATGAGATCATGTGACCCAGAACATCATCTTTGCAGCCTTAGAGGTCGTGCATGTGTTCAATATTTTGAAGGGGTCATGAACTGCATTGTTTTATAATGTTTCCTGGGGTGCACTTCTAATGTTAGTATGCTTTTTACATCAAAATTTGTCATAATTTAGAAATAAAAGGCTTTTTTTTATTATTATTTGAACGCTCTGTTTTAAGGGGCATGTCTGCTGTGAGACTTCAGTGTAAACGCCCACTGCTGTGATTGGCTGACATCTTTGCATATGAAATAGCTCAGTATTACTCTCTCAAAAATGTTTAGCTTGTTTTTACTATTACAACTCTCAAGGTTAACTAATCGTCAAAAGTGTTGATTATAGCATTACATGTAGATCTGTGGCATTATATTTAGATCGTGGCATGAAAGGTTGCAGTGATGAACACTGTAGTTGTTGAGATCATGAAAGCAATAATCTTGTCAATTTCTGCACACTAACGAATGCTTTCATCATAACTAACAGCGATGTAACTAAGACATTCATTGAATAAAACGTGAGTTTTGGTGCGAGTCCAGAACTCAGTCACTGATAAACTCACACTGTTTGATTGACAGCTCCAGTGATTGTAAAGGGAGCGTTCTTTGAACGCTTTCTTTATATAATTTAATCACTGTTTAAATAACAGATTATTTTCATCCTACTAAGAGAACCAACGTGAAGTTGAGCGTTTAGTCACTGGTTTGATTTACTGACACACAGACAAAGATCATCTGACTGTACATGAATCATTAATATCAGATCAGGCATTAGAATGAACACAGTTACTGACATGTTGTTGCATTACTGTCGAAATGCGATTGATTTACCAAAGAATCCACAGTGAAATGTACAGAATACAAATAAATAAAGCTCAACTGAGACATTCACATTGTTGAAAAAAAATAACCATATTCCTGCATTAGGATCCTTTGAAAGGTAATGTTATTTTAGTCCTGTATCGCTCTTCTCTCCTCCTCATCTCACTAACACACCAGCGGGTGGGGCTAATGTTGCAATGATGAAGTAGGCGTTGATTTCTTCTGCGAAGTTGGCGTTTCACCTATCTATCATAGATAGGCACATTCCAGGACGAGTCGTTCGCTGGGTCTGGTGTGAATAAAAGCTTTTATTGGACTAACCAGGAAGTTTCAGTTCTGAAACAGCATATTCTTATAGTATGATGACCTCTTATATATCCCAAAAAAAAAAAAAAAAAAAATCAAGGAAAAGTTGATTCTAAATTCATGACCCCTATAAATAAAATAGATGTGAATATTTGATAATCTACTGCATATGCCATGATTTATTTATTTATTTATTTTTTGAGTGCAGAAATCTTTTTGTATAAACATGCACTGATGAATTGAGTGTGCTTTCAGTAAATGGGGTTGATTTAGATTTTTTTCACATGTTACATGTCACTATGAGCACTTTCAGTGTCATCCAGCAGTATAACACATGTTGCTCATTATCCTCCATATATACTGCATTTCCAAGTGAAGACCTTCTGAGCACAGACACACGCCTGTCTGTTGCCATTTCCAGTCCACGCTGGTGTGCTTGATTGTCTATCACACATAGTCTACCTCTGCTCCCATCGATCTGCTCTCCTGCCGCAGTCCAGCGAGCCGGGAGCCGTCGTTGTCGCATCTGCTGCGATGAGCTTAGCAGGTTCGATTGCGCCGTCAGGACTAACTAATCATATTGAGATGTTGTCATAACAGAAGCAGCTGTGTTAGCGAATCAGCTCGCTCCTGGCATGACCAATTAGAAGAAGTTTTTGAAAGCTGCACGCCTGGCCAGACTGGGCTTTTGACTGCCTGATTACACACTGTCCCTCCACGGCCCGTCCTTATCATCATTAGCCCAGCAGATTGTGTGTGTGTGTGTGTTGAAGCAGAAGTCAAACACTTCTTATTTCTGACACTCATTAGGAATAAAACTTGAATTTAAGTCCGGTACGTAATTTTGAGCTGTATAATCACACCACTAATGTGCGTAAATGTCGCAGTTATCACTTAGTTAGTAAAGTAGTATTTTTCAGCTCTAAGTTACCAAAAAATCATGTTAGTTTTTAAACAATAACAACACTGATTTCAATACTATCTGCTGTGATTTTTAGTACTGTACTTTTTACTTATTTGATCAGACTGTTAGATCTTAAGGCATTTTTACATATTAAAAATGCCAATCAAATATTTGTATATCCGATATAATAACGGGATGCCGTTTCACATGCTGGCATTGCGTAGCTTCAAATAAATGATGCAATGCCAGTATTTGTTCTGCAGGCACTTTTTTCATTTGTTTTTTTCTCTCGCTTTTTTCATTTATCATTTAGGTTCATTTATGTTTTTCACTCCTTTTTCTGGAAACATTTGCTAAAGAAGTTTGTTCATTAATGCAATATAGGAACTTTGTCACATTTTTTTATCTTAAAAGTGAACATTAACATTATTATTAACTCTTTACACTAACTGTTAGT
>NC_090222.1:37602500-37620000 GCF_024489055.1 Chanodichthys erythropterus | reverse complement strand
AATAACTTCAAATTAAATGCAGCTAAAGCTCTGGTGTTGTGGGGATCTCTGTGTGAGAGGAGGGAATAAGGGACGTGAAGTTTTGCAGCTGGAGATTCACATACATTCACTTCAGGGATGCACAATATATTGGCAGTTATAGTTAGTTCTATTTGATTTGAGCTGTTTTAAAGGGTCATGAACTGCGTTGTTTTTATTGTTTTATGTTTCCTGGGGTGCACTTATAATGATAGTATGATTTTTACATAAAATATTGTCATAATTTAGAAATAAAAGGCATTTTTTCCTAGCCTGATTGTAGTCCTCTGATTTGAACGCTCTGTTTTAATGGGCGTGTCTGCTGTGAGTGTAAACGCCCACTGCTGTGATTGGCTAACATTTTTGCATATGAAATAGCTCAGTATTACTCTCTCGAAAACTTGTTGCACGTTTTTATTATTACAGATCTCAAGGTTAACTATTCATGAAAAGTGTTGATTATAGCATTTCATTTAGCCCTATGGCATTATATTTAGATCGTGGCATGAAAGGTTGCAGTGATGAAGATTGTAGTCGATCACAGACATGTTGTTGAGATCATGAAAGCAGTGATCTTGTCATTAAAACTTTCTGCACACTAACAAATGCTTTCATCATTGCAAATGCGATGTAATGAAAAGATTTGTTGAATAAAACGGCTTCAGAACTGAGTCACTGATAAACTCGCGCTGTTTGATTGACAGCTCCAGCGATTGTAAAGGGAGCGTTCTTTGATCGCTTTCTATATATATCACCATTTAAATAGCAGATTATTTTCATCCTACTAAGAGAAACAAGGTGAAGTTGAGCGTTTAGTCGCTGGTTTGATTTACTGACACACAGACAAAGATCATCTGACTGTACATGAATCATTAATATCAGATCAGGCATTAGAATGAACACAGTTACTGACATGTTGTTGCATTACTGTCGAGTCCATATCGTAAAAGTCTGTATGCAAAGCCTGCCCTGAAATATGATTGAGTCTCAAGAACACGTGTTGTGCACAGAAGACGAACAACCAAGGTCAGAATTTTCATTAAATAATACATTCGGTTTCAGTTTGTTTTTAAAAGAGTGTATAATTTTACGGATGATTTGTTCACTAGATAAACAATTTGAGCATTGTGTCAGTGCGGATACAACCTGAAACAAAACCAATTGATAACTGCTGTATATTTCATGCTTAAAAGACAGAGCCACCTCAATAATTTCATGTATTGTGTGTATGTTGTGTTGCAGGTGGTCTTAGAGGGGCTTCTATCGTGGATTCTCTGGACACGCTGTACATCATGGGTCTGATGGAGGAGTATGAAGAAGCAAAGGAATGGGTCCAAAACAACCTGGACCTGAACTCGGTGAGCAAACAATGTTGGGTTGGAATCACTGACATTCCTCTGTGGGTTAGCAGCTAAATCTAAAGCACTTGTGTAAAAGCCATCTATTGATTCAGAGCTGCGCTGGAATCAATTGTTTCTTTTAACCAAAGTCTAGTTCAGGGAATTGAGACACTTTTTGCCCAAATCAAACATTCTTGAGTGGATGAAAGGCCTCTGTTTTGATTTCGTGTTGACTGGACTAGTGTGCTCAGTCCTCTCCATGTGCCGAGGATTGAAAGAAAAAAAAAAAACCTATTGGTTGCTAGGGCGTTGATAGGATACAAGGTTGTTGTGGTTAGTTGCTGCTATGCCTATGCTTTGGTGTTCTAAAGGGTGTTGCTTTGTTTTATTTTTGATGTGTTGATGTTCTGAATGGTTGCTAGGGTGTTCCTAGGATACTAGGATGTGGTGGGTAGTTGCTAGGCTGTTGCTATCTGGTTGCTTAGGTGTTCTGAATGGTTGCTAGGGTGCTGTTAAGATATGAGGATATTGTGAGTAGTTGCTATACTGTTTTGATGATCTGAATGGTTGCTATGGTGTTCCTTTGATACTAGGATGTGGTAGGTAGTTGCTAGGCTGTTGCAAAGTGGTTGATTTGTGTTCTGAATGGTTGCTAGGGCGTTGTAAAGATATGAAGATATTGTAGGTAGTTGCTATGCTCTTGCTTTGATGTTCTGAATGGTTGTTAGGGTGTTGCTAGGATACAAGGACTTGGTGGATAGTTGCTAGGCTGTTGTTAATTATTTGCTTAGGTGTTCTGAATAGTTGCTAGGGTGTTGTTAAGAAATGAGGATAGTGTGGGTAGTTGCTATGCTGATGCTTTATCTTTTTGTTGTTTTGATGTTCTGAATGGTTGCTAGGGTGTTGCTAGAATATGAGGATATTGTGAGTAGTTGCTATGCTGTTGCTTTGATGTTCTGAATGGTTGTTAGGGTGTTCCTAGGATACAAGGACATGGTGGATAGTTGCTAGGCTGTTGTTAATTATTTGCTTAGGTGTTCTGAATGGTTGCTAGGGTGTTGTTAAGATATGAGGATATTGTGGGTAGTTGCTATGCTGTTGCTTTATCTTTTTGTTGTTATGTTCTGAATGGTTGCTAGGGTGTTCCAATGATATTAGGATGTGGTGGATAGTTGCTAGGCTGTTGCCAATTGTTTGCTTAAGTGTTCTGCATTGTTGCTAGGGTGTTGCTAAAAGGATGTTGTGGGTATGCTGTTGCTTTGATGTTCTGAACGGTTTTTAGGGTGTTGCTAGGATACAAGGACATGGTGGATAGTTGTTAGGCTGTTGTTAATTGTTTGCTTAGGTGTTCTGAATGGTTGCCAGGGCATTGTTAAGATATGAGCATATTGTGGGTAGTTGCTATTCTGTCACTTTGTTCTGAATGGTTGTTAGGGTGTTGCTATGATACTAGGATATGGTGGATAGTTGCTAGGCTGTTGTTAATTATTTGCTTAGGTGTTCTGAATTGTTGCTAGAGTGTTGCTAGAATATGAGGATATTGTGGGTAGTTGCTGTGCTGTTGCTTTGACGTTCTGGGTGGTTGCTACTGTACATTCTAGGGTGTTGCTAGGATATTATGATGTGGTGGGTAGTTGCTAAGCTGTTGCTAAGTGGTTACTTAGGTGTTCTAAATGGTTGCTAGAGTATTGCCTGTGCATTGCTATGTGGTTGAGTGTTCTGGATGGTTGCTAAATGGTGCTTACTTGCAAATGTGAAAATAACCCACCCTGAAATTCATTGAAATCAATTCAATAATGAAATGACTTTGTTCCAGATGGGTGGTTTAAATAAAGCTTATGTAGCTGTGTGTCAAAAATAGAAATGGGGCATTGGGTGCTTGCTGTGTAGAAAAGGGGGTAATCCAGTTTAGTTGGGTCTGAGCACTTACACTTTTCTACTTTGACATCTAGAAGTTTGAATTACTCTTGATACTGAGATTTTGACCGTGTAAAAATGGCTTGTTAAAATCTGTAATTTGTCTGTTTTCACATCATTTAAGCTGCTGTCTTTGCTCAAGCAGAACGGTTTTATTGCATTCTGATGCACGGCAGCAAACTGCTCTGATTTTTCCTGAAGGTTTTTTGGCAGTTCATTAAAGGCACCAATGGTATTTTGAATGTCGTGCTGGTGAGAAGCCCAGTGGTGCATATGAATGATACTGTCTGATTGGTCTTTCCAAGTGTATATGAATTATGCATAAACATGTTCAAACACACAACACATACTGTAGAGTATTTCCAGAAACAGTGCATGATATTAATAATTATACTGTGATGAAGGTCCTGCAGGATGGGTGTAGCGATGTACAGTTATTAATCAATTTATGGATGAAATATGAATATCATAATTCAGAAAGCTTTATGACGTTCATATATCGACCCAACGGGGAATTAAACATATATGGTGAATTAACTACAACGAATTATAATCAATCACATATATGATTAGTTCTGGTTGAATAATTATGTGGAAAACTATCAGTTCGTCCACCGAAACGGACAATTATCCACAGATTATCATGACAGAAATGTTATTCTCGGGCCGGGAGACTAACTTTCTATCATAGCCTTCAAATATAGAGCAAGGATATTAGAATCAGAACGTTAAAGTGACTCGGTTGTTTCTAAAATGAGCAAGTGAACAAAAAGCATGGATAAAATGAGTTTAATATACGAAACGGGTAATACACAGGTTATACGGCTAAATGGACACAAGTAAATACAAATACATACAAAGTAGAGGGAAAGGCAGAAACGAAAGAGATGATCAAAGCAGGTCAAATTGCAACAGTTCACCTTTAAGAGCCAGCAAGGAACCTCAGTATTTAAGATCGTAAAAACGTTATACTTGCATAGGTTAGTCAGGGTGCTTGGAGTTTTGGAGCGCTCGGTTTGATAGTTGCTTCTTCTTCCGGAGGTTGTTTCGGCGAAGTTTCAAACGAAGGTTTAACTGTTGTAATATGACCGGAAAATAAAGAAGAGAGTCCGTCTTGACGGCAGGAACTCGTGCAGAAAACTTGTGCCTCCAAAAGACGCGTGTTGTGGTATTTTAAAGACAACAGACCAGAACGCCTTACTGATAACGTCCTCCAATGATAGCGTTGCAATTTGGCGGGTTTCCACATTCCTTTGTCCTGTCTCCCGAATAAATTTATGGTATGTTGAATCAGTGCATTTCCTTCATAGTATTATTAAACATTGAACGATGCATTTGGCAGAAATGTAACGTACATGAGTGAATAGCTCGGATTCACAGCTTTACGGAGAGATCAAACTCGACAGGTGTCGCTCGTCATATAAAGAAGATACACTTTACACTCTATTACTATCGTTTAACATGAAAACTAACCTACTACAGTCAATTCTACGATTCTATACTAGTAACACATACATGCAGCGAGCACTACAATGGCAGGTACATTCATATTTGCAGGTATAATATTTGTGTATACAGTCTTTGTATGTGAGTGTGTGTCTGTGGGTGCGTGCGTGTATTTTCTCTTTTTATGACCGTTTGGAATTCGGGCCTGTCTTTCGAAACCCGATCCGTGGCGTTCGCATCTCCTTTGAAGTCACAGAGGAGAGGTTTGGGACTTATCGAAATAGTCATAAAAAGAAGGTCTCGTGGTCCATTAGTGTCTGCCGGGCCGGAATCGATGTAAGATTTACAAACCAAAGTTCCGTGAATTGAGGCTTAAACACAATTTATGGTGGGACCTGCTCATCCTTGAGACTGTGCAGACCCTACAGTTTCCCCCTTTCGGCCAGTGAGATCCCCGTGCGGATCTCACTGGACGGTAGCGAGGTCGGATGGCACAGATGTCGGACAGCAGGTGGTCCCTACTGGTCCTCGGTCTTTGGGTCGTCGAAGGGAGAGTCCATTTCGATGAGATTTGGTACGTTCTCCATGTTGGTGCCTCCTCTCCTTGGTTTCCTCTTGAAACCCCGGGGAAGGGCAGGCAGGCACTTGTCCATGGACGCTTGCATCCCCTTCATCCTCTTGAAAAGGATGAAGGCTAGGCCTAGGGTCAGTATGTATCCGATTGCCATGGAGAGGCAAAGGGCTGTGTCGGCGGCAGTCCAAGCTTGGGCTATAGGTGAGCTGGTCAGAATGGGCAGTCGGGAGAGTGCTTGGAGGGCGGCGTCGACAGGAGCAATGTCAATTAACTGGGACCCCCCTTTCTCAATCCTCAGTTCCAGCTCGGGGGCCAAAGTGAGGTTGTGGTTCATGAAAAAGGGTGGGATCTCCAGTTCTGACTGGTACTCCTCACTTGAGATGTGGTACAAGGCCAGGTCATCGAGGTGGAGGATGGCACCCAGGGGTACCTGGATCCACATGCTTTGACTGGGCAGGCTGACCCGAGTGGCAGTGTCGTGCTGATCGTAAGTCAGGGTGGCGGTGCGAGTGGGAGTGTTAACAAGCCATCGATTGCCCACAATCTCAGCTTGTGTTCCGACGATTTGGGTGCGAGGCTTGGCCTCGGCAGGGCAGCGTGTGTCGCTGATCATGGGCTGTAACCCGCAGATTCCTTCAGTATTGTCTCTGAGGAAAGGTTTGCTAGGGCAGAGGTAATGAATGTCTTTGGTCAAAACACACATGCGTAAATTGGGAGCCAGGTACAGTTGGGGGTTGCTGTCGTGGTATGCTACCACAGCTGGAGTGTGTATCTTGATGTGGGTGTTACCCTTCCAAAACCCGACATTGACAATGTCTTTGAGTCGGTAGATGTTATCTGGTTCGATGATAGGTAGGTTTAGGAGGAAGGCCAACTCCCTTTGTTCGGGGTCGACATGCAGTAGGATGGCACTACCCAGGGAGTAGGCAAGGTGGGTTTGGATAGGGTCCGTGGGTCTGACGGCAGCAGAGGCCAGCACAGTTTGTACGAGGCTCAGGGGTACGAGGTATGGGGGAATCCTTCCCATGGCCAGGTTGTCCATGGAGGAGCTCACTTCCCGCAGCATGTCCGTCATTAGAGCAGTGACGAGCTGAGTTTGGGCGAAGTCATTTTGGAAGACAGTAAACAGTTGCTTCCTTGAGTTCACCGTTTGGATCAGCAGGAAACTGTGAGTATAGAGAACCACCACAATACCTTTCCGGGATTTGCAGGTGGTTCGTAGTGTTTGGCTCTGTGTTGCGAGTTGTTTTCTCAGTGGTAGGCGGAGCTTGTTGCGATGCTGATGAGGGGAGCAGGCTGTGATGAGACTCAAGTCTCCCGGTTGGTACAGGTGCAACGGCAGTGGCACCTGCCGTGCCATCAGTAGTTCCGTGGGGAACACCTGAGTTGACTCCTGTATGGTGTCTGTGATGGCCATGAGCATCAGAGGAGGTTTTACAGTCCAGTCTTTCTGGTCGACTGACCGTGGAAACGTGACTCCTCGGTTTTGCAGTGGAGCTCGGTGCTTTGCGTTTGCAGTCTGGACGTGACGGCAAACTTGACATCCTCTGGCGTGCTCTGCCACATCTTGCTGCATGCTGGGCCAGTACGCCACTTGTTTTAATGTCTCATGAGTGATTCTGGTGCCATGGTGTTTGGCACATGGTGTGTTGTGGGCGTACATCAGTTCACCCCCCTTTTGGCCCTGTGGCAGTACAAGCTTTGGCGCAGTGAGGACATCAGGGACATATTTTAGAAAGTTCACTCCCACACGCAGCATGTGGTTGGACTCATGTAGTCGTTTGTGGCCAGGGGCCGTCGTGGGACCATATGCCGTGAACGGGAGGTTGGAGGGGTCTGAGTGGTGGCGCAAAACATTTCGCATGGAAGTGTTGGCAAGTTTGGTTGTCAGTGGCAGTGGCAGTAAGGCGGGAAATGTTGCAGGAACAGTCCGCTGGCTGCGGGTTGTTGTTGCCACACTGAGGGTGGGTGAATGGGGTGGGTGTGACCATAGCTTGTTATGCAGTGTGCCAGCCTTGGCAAGGGCATTAGTTTGGCCTTTGTCACGCCCTGGTTGCTTTAAGCATCTTTTCACCTTTTCCCCGTAAGTGATCGTGTCGTGTGTTTGGGTGATGTCATCACGTGTTTGGAACATGTGTTGACGTTTCACCTGCTTGTTGCATTTAGTCTTGAAACCAGTTTGTTTCCAGCCCAGAAGATGGTATGTGAAACAAGATCTAGCATAGTGTGCGTCTGTGCACATGAGTCCTCTGATGTTATGGACAGAGGAGACTTGAAGGGTTATGAGGGTAGCTGCTGCTTCACCATACTGACGTGACTGGGGACCCCACCTGCCGTTCTGTGGTTGGCAGGGTTGGTTGTTTAACCATCGTACCCCTGCACTTGCCTGTAGGATGCCCTCATGGCTGTAGGAACGTCCATCGACGTAGGCCGTGGGCATTCCTTGGCACGCATTCTCTTTGAGGTACCTGTGACAGGTTGGTTGCTGTTGTTGGGGTACCATTATCTCAAGTGTCAATGCTGGTGTGCTGTTATAGCCGTTTTGGCAGGCAGCTGAATCTCCGCTCCGTGCAGACTTGTGCTTTCTGGCACGTCGTGGCAGTGGCACTTGCTGGTTCAGCTTCCTGAAGTCGCTGGTGGGTCGCCACTTGCTGTCTGGTTTGACAATGGACCAGGTAGGGACTGAATAGGTGCTGTTGCATGGGCAGGTGACACCTTTTTCTTCCATGAAACGACTAGTTTCCTGCACTGGTTCATGTGAGGCAATAGGACCATTGTACTGTTTGATGCAGGTGGGAGGAGTGTTTGGGTGTGTGGAAACACCCATTGTATGAAAGTTAGTGAGGCCACAGTCTAAAGAGTCTTTGGCAAATGACACTCTGGATTTGTTCAGGAACTGTTGAAGTTTTTGACAGTCTGCATCATTCTTTGGGACATTTGCATTTTTCTGGATCTGTTGGCCTTTAGGCTCAAACCTTGGGAATGGCTCCTCTGTTGTGGGGTTAGTTGTCAGGTTGGCTGTCAGTGGTGCAGCGCCTTTTTGAGTTTCGCAGGCAGGCTGGTCAGAGACTGTGGGTACTGCAAGGTGTTTGTCCTCCATCAGCTCCGTTCTGTGCACCTGTTCTGTGGGTACCAGTTTGATGGGGGTGATGGAGATGCTCTTGAAGGATGCTGTGAAACTTGTGTTGCTTAAGCTTCCTTCTGGGGCCATGGCAGCTGGTATTAAGTTAATGACTGTTAACCTGAGTTCAAAGTCATAGGGGCTGTGGTCCATTATCCATTCTAGATGATAGGCTTTGGGAATGCTGATGTCTGTGACCATGCATTCGTTGAGCCAACTGTGGACTACATAAGATGACACTTCAGTTAAGGGTGTGGCTTTTAGAGTGAGTCTAAGTTCCACGCCTTCAGGTGAAAGTGTGAAGGAGCCCAGCATGTGGCTTAAGGTTTGACCACATTGCCTGTTGAGCCAAACAGCACCCCCTTTGGTGTAAGGTGGTACTACAGTTTCCTGTGTGTGGAGCCAAACAGCACCCCCTTTGGTGTAAGGTGGTACTACCGTTTCCTGTGTGTGGAGCCAAACAGCACCCCCTTTGGTGTAAGGTGGTACTACAGTTTCCTGTGTGTGGAGCCAAACAGCACCCCCTTTGGTGTAAGGTGGTACTACAGTTTCCTGTATGTGGATCAGGATGCAGACCTCTTGGGTGGTCTGGCCTGACAGGAAGTTGGCAGTGTTGACAGGGACAACAGGAAGCTGTACAGTCATTGGGGCCCACGACAACTCATTTGCACTGTCCGTGTGAGCATTAGAGTGCATCAGGAGGTCTGGAAGGACCAGGAAGGGATGGGTTAAATGCCGGTTGTTCCATTTGCAGTTCAAAACGCAGATGTCCTTGACAGTCATCATGGTTGGCAGACGAAAGTCTAGTGGAAAGTGTGTTTGCTTGTTGACAAATGGGAGGTCCGGTGTTCCTTCACTGAGAGCACTTAACAGCGTGTGGCTGAAGGCTGAGTTGTCTGCCCACAGTGTGGGAATAATGTCTGTGGTTGTTAAGCCATTCAGCTGCAGGTCTGGTGTGACCTTGGGGCAGAAGGAGTCAGAGTCTGTGGTGAGCTGAAAGGTGCAGAGGAGCGAACTTGAACTTTGCCCTGGTGCTGAGACGGGGTTCCCGCAGCTAGCTGTGGGGTTTCCCGTGACCTCTGTGACCTGACAGTCTGGCTCAGATGACCTGGGTGACTGGAAAGGCCGCGGTTCTCGTACTTGAGCCCAAATTTTCAGCTGTCTGAAGTCCAATAGGGGCTCAAAGCGATCTAGCAAATCTTTGCCAATGAGCAGGGGAAACGTGTCCATCGGTGAGATGTATACGGGGTGTACCAAACTCATTGGACCGATGGTTAGATGAATGGGAGCTATTTGTTCAAGTTGGATCTCAGTTTGGCTGTATGACTGCACATTTAGCTCACATTTTTGTGATTTAAGAGTTCGATTTTGTTTCTTTGCTTCATGTCTGAGTCTTTCAAAAAGGTTAGTTGACATCAAAGTTAGGTCTGCTCCCGTGTCTACAAGGGCCTCAATCCTCACATCATTTTCCACAGTGATGGCTATGTACAGCTTTCGGGCCACCCCTTTTCGATAAGGTTTCCCAGGAGTCTTGGTACCGGGGCTTGGGTGCTGACCGATAAGCAAGTGGGGCTGGTGTTATGTGATTCGTTTGGGAGGCAGACAACCAAAACGGCACTTTCTGGTACCGTGGCGTCCTGGTCGTCGGTGGGTTGATGTGAGCTGGTTTGCTCGGAGTGTGCGGTTGTTGGCTGAGGTGACTGTGTGATGAGGTCACTCTGTGATGTACTAACTGACTGTGTGGTAAGTCTCTGGTCAACTGTGAGTTGGGTGTGAGGTTGTGTTAAAGGGCTGTCAGGGCAGACGTTAGGGGCAGACCTTGCTTCTAGTCATAAGGAGTCTGACTTGTCCTTCTTGTCCTCCTTTTTGGGCTTTTCCTGGATCAGCTCTTTCAGGACTTTCAGAATCTCCGCAGACTCAGACATAACTGCGTTGCTCGACTCCTGTGAGGGCTCGGACTTGGACTTGTTTGATGCACGTCGAGAGGCCTTCTGTCTTTGGCGATTGGGGCTTGAGGCTCTATCCGATGAAAGCCTGCCATTTCTGGGTCGCCGGCTGGTCTCCCATGCGGCCCCGCCCCTTTGGTTGCTGGCTGGATGTGGCCTGTCCCAGAATCTTTCAGAGTGTCCGCTCTGGTGCTTGGGACGGGCGCCCTCGTGGTGAGGCTGCCCTCTGCTGGCTGGGAACTGTCTTGCCTCTCGGTTGAACGGTCTGTCACTGTGGTGTGTGTGTGCGCCCTCTAGGGCCAGTTCTGGGCAGTGATCAGAGACCGGGTAGATGGTTGGATTTTTAACAGTCTTTTCAGATATGGCCCTTTGCTTGGAATAAGCTTTGTAGGCTAAATCTCGCAGCTGTTGAATAGACATACTTCGTGGGCAGGCCAGGACTCCCAGATGATGACTTACTGCAGTGTGCAGGTTTCTAAGAAACAAAGTCTTAAAGTTAAAATCTTCCTCCATTCCTGGTTCGTTGCGTGCTCCGAAGTAGGCCTTTCGTATACGGTTGTAATATGCTTGTGGAGTTTCCAGTCGGCCCTGTTTAAGATCCATGGCCGCGAGGAGCCCTTGGTCCGATTCAGGGTCAGAAAACTCTTTGATCAGAGCCTGTCGCAGCAGCTGGTAGTCTGCTTTGACAGCTTCTGGCTGCCGATCCAGGAAGCTGCGCACGTCACGGCTGGACGTGATGCGGAGTAGATACAACTTGTCCCATGCACTCACGTTGGCCACATTTTGCAACAGGAAGTCAATGTCTTGCAAATACGCGTGCACGTCGACACCCCCTGCTGGGTTTGGAGTGAAAGTGGGGATATTCTTTGCTAGCTTGTCCAGCTCTTTGGGAATCACGCCATAGCTCGCAGCGCGGCTTTTCTGGGGTGGCTCCCATCCCTTTGCTCCTGACCATGGTTCTTGGAGGCTGGATGTTTTTGGCAGTGGGCTTTCACCCCCTCGCGAACTAGGGACTCTTGACTGGGGCACTTAGGTCCAGTGGCTAGAGGGAGCTGCATGGCATGCAAGTCTCCTCCCAATTCGCTTTGCAGTTTATAGGAATGCTTTAGTTCTCGGTGCACAGTGTCCAATTCATCTCTAAGATAGTCTCTTTGCTGTTTCAGAGCAGTGATCTCACTTCGGGCCAGTTTAAGGTGATTTTCACAGGCCCGGGCTTTAGCATCTCTTTCTTTCAGTTCAATCTCTGCTCTTGCTAGGAGAGCTTCACCTTGCTGGAGTTTTCCAGTTAGTTCCTCTATGGATTGCTTTTCCATCTGCTCTCTGCGCCCCGTCTCCAAGTGGAGCTCTTCGAGGGCCTTTTGGAGTCTCTCGACTTCCTCCTGTAGCTCAGGATCAGATTCCTCCGCTGTCCTACGCTGATCTGGGGTTTCGAGGAGTAGCTGATCAAGACGATGTTGGGTCTGAGCCTGGTTCCTCCGGGCTTCCTCAGCCTGGAGCTTGAGCGCCGCGACTTCCTGCTCCAGAAGTGCGTTGCTCCTTTCATTGAGCCTTGCCTGGGCGATGAGGTTGTGGGCGAGGCCTCCGATGAGTCTTGCCCATTCTTTGTGACTGTAGCTCTGCATCGGATCGTGGGCCATCAGTCGATTCAAGTCCCCGTCCAGCTGCTCGCGGCTCAGATGCTGGAGGTCGCCGGCGGCATTGGGCAGGAACGGGTTGGTCATGACGCCCAGCCAGGTCTCGAGATGGTCCCAGTGGGTGTCAGGGCTGGATGCTCGTGACATAGTGGCTTCTACTGTTGACGAGAGAAAGACAGCACAACAAAGACAAGAACCAATGCAAGCTTGTGCAGGGATTAGCGGTTACGTAATACGTAATTAGATAATTCTTTTGTGTGGTTCCAATTAACTGGTGCAGACAGTTAGTGGAAGGTAGGTTTGACACTTAATTGTCAAACCAAGAAGGACCACGTAGGTCAATTTGTGTGAGTGAGTGCCGGATTTAACTATAGATTTTGACAGGCGGTAGTTCTAAGAGTCCTTTGGTGACTCTCGCTGCTCGGTCGTCTATCTATTACTCAGTTTTCCGTGGTGGCTCTCACAGGTTCTGCTTCTACGTGAACTGAAAGAAACAAACACAGCAGAAAAGAAAACAGAACAGAGTGGATGCAATTAAATGAGAAATAGAGCAGTAAACAAAATAGAAAGGAATAGACGTAGAATAGCAATAAAACAAAATGTGAAGGGCTAAAGGGGAGAAATTGAGCTTAAACTTCCTATCGCCTCTGGGATTATGACGGGGCCAGGCGAGGGCGCCGTTGAGTCATAAAACTGAGAGGGAGGGTATGGCTTAAAAGTAACAGCTTTGGCCAGAACCTAAAGGAATGAAAGATATGTAATATCTTGTAGTTTTCACTAAGGGAAGGGACTGTACGTTGTTACTCTAGGCCTGGGGTGAATTGCGAGTGCCCAGATGAGAACTCAGTGACGGGGCAGCCTCTCCTAGACGTTCCCACACCCGACTGCGGTGTCCGCGGACGTCCTGTCCTCCTTGCACCACGACGCAGCCTCTCAAACAGTGACCTTCAGCACAATTGCGTTTTCAGGCGAGGTATTAACGCCGACGGCCAGATTGGCAGGTCAAAATTGAATTTTTCCCAACCCCTGAGTCTGACCCCGCAGGCAGTTACTCAAAGGGCGGTTCTGTCGAGCAGAAACAGGGAAATTAAACAAAATTGCCTTGGGTTCCAACTGGACTCGTCGCCTCCCTGCACCTGACACACCCAACCTGCTAATGTCTCTGCGTGCTGCCCGTGGTGTGAGGCCAGAAACGTCCTGCGATTCACACACAGGCACGTGTCAGATTCGCCAGGCCAGGCAACTCCACTTCACTGGAACCCACTGGAACAACCGTCAACTCACCACCGGGTGCTAGAGGGCCTTGTCTGCAAGTACACAAACAGTCAAGTAAACACAACTTAATTGTACATTCAAATCTCAATTTAAATCTTGTTTAAACCAAATTTAAATAATCAAGTGTGTAGGATGACAGGATAGGGATCTTAACTGAGCTGGAAGCCGGACAAAAGGCAAAATAAAACAAAACAATTCAGATGCATTTGATTCAAATTTGAATTAAAGCCTGTTCAATTAAATTTAAACCAGTGCATAGAAATAGAATGGGAAAGGAGAGAGAAAAGAAAAACACAATTCAGAGGCACTTGATTCAAACTTGAATTGAACTCTTGCTCAATTAAATTGAAATAAATGCACAGAAGAACAGCGTGGGGCAAAGAGAGGAGAAAGCCTTCCCTATTTGTGAATTCCCTAAAGAGGAGTGCTTCTTGGTAAGCAGAATGCCAACTGATTGACACTACTTAATCTTAAATTACAATTGAATGTTGTTCAATTAAATTTAAAAATAAGTGTATGAAATAAGGGAGGCTTGGGTGTGTGTGTGTATGTTATTGCCAGCCAATAACATACAGGACACAGGACTAAGAGTGAATAGAATACAGCATTAAGTAATACAAGGGAAAGAATTTCCGAAGTAAATAAAGCAAAATAAATAAACAAACAAACAAAAAAAACAATTACTAATAAAATAACATAAAATAAAATAAAATAAAATAAAATAATAACTCAAGAGAAAGAGAGGGAGAAGAACCAACAAAACTGAGTTAAACCAAAGGAGTAGAATGGAGTAACATAAAATAAAAATAGAATAGAATAGAATAGAATAAGTCTGTGACCAAAGGAACCAAGGAGAGGAAAGGACACACAGATGGCAGGGAATTGACTTCCGGATCCGTCCACACGGGGGAGCACTTCCAGGAAGTGAATTCTCTGGTTGGAAGGGCAACTTAAACTAAATTAAAAATTTAAAACGTGTTTAAACCAAATTTAAATAAGTAAACCACCTTCCAAAAACGATTGGAAAGCATAACCATCAACAAACAGTTATAACAGCAACGTTGAAGTAGTCACGGGCGAATTTGGAGACAATTCAGTTCAAAGTACGGAGAGCAGCTTTGACTCAGAACGTCCACACGGTGGCGTTACTGAGTCCACACAACAGTGAAGTAGGGGGTGCCCCACCTGGACAGACTGCCCTCTGGCGTCTGGTCAGCGTTACTGCATCCACCTCTGTGATATTTTTAAATTAGCGTTTCAGCTGATCTAACTGCACATATCACATACAAACTCTTTTTAGAATCTCGGCGGATTCTTCTGTGCCAGTTCACTGGACTGGTGCAACCTTTTATCCTAAGTATAAAACTTTGGAACCTCGGGGTTTAGTGACCCCGTTTTTGCACAAATTTTAGTGCACAAATATGTAACTGCAGGATAATTCACTGCTGTTATTAGTCACGCTGGATCAGGGCGTTTTTTCGACTGGCTCCAACTTTACAAGTCAAATCGGATAAAGCAGGAACTGTTTTCCGATTAGACTTGTATTTGGTAACGTCTTTTGGGTAGCTAGTCCAATTAGTTACCAAGGGAGCGAGACGCTATTTTTGAATAATTGGACGACACAAATAATTCAATTAAAATAGCGGCAGATAAGGCCTTTGCAGAGATTAAATAGGAAACTCGCTACAAAATCTCGTTTCAGAACACGCTTAATGACGATCAATTCGTTTCATTCAAGCGGAAATTAATATTCAAAACTGTAACTTACTGCAAAGATTGTCGTCCTTCACAGATAAGAGCTTGACATATTAATGGACTGCAGTGTATTTCACGTTCAACAATTTACTACCGTGTTTTTAGACACAAAAGCAGCTTGTTAACGGTGAGTAGTGTGAGGACTCGTGCGTCTTCTCACTGAATAAAGCGCGCATGAACATTAAATCACACACCAATTATTCTACCTTGCTTTTTTTTTCAACAACCAAGTTTAAAACGATGCTCGCGAATACTCCACCAAATAAATGTAGCGATGTACAGTTATTAATCAATTTATGGATGAAATATGAATATCATAATTCAGAAAGCTTTATGACGTTCATATATCGACCCAACGGGGAATTAAACATATATGGTGAATTAACTACAACGAATTATAATCAATCACATATATGATTAGTTCTGGTTGAATAATTATGTGGAAAACTATCAGTTCGTCCACCGAAACGGACAATTATCCACAGATTATCATGACAGAAATGTTATTCTCGGGCCGGGAGACTAACTTTCTATCATAGCCTTCAAATATAGAGCAAGGATATTAGAATCAGAACGTTAAAGTGACTCGGTTGTTTCTAAAATGAGCAAGTGAACAAAAAGCATGGATAAAATGAGTTTAATATACGAAACGGGTAATACACAGGTTATACGGCTAAATGGACACAAGTAAATACAAATACATACAAAGTAGAGGGAAAGGCAGAAACGAAAGAGATGATCAAAGCAGGTCAAATTGCAACAGTTCACCTTTAAGAGCCAGCAAGGAACCTCAGTATTTAAGATCGTAAAAACGTTATACTTGCATAGGTTAGTCAGGGTGCTTGGAGTTTTGGAGCGCTCGGTTTGATAGTTGCTTCTTCTTCCGGAGGTTGTTTCGGCGAAGTTTCAAACGAAGGTTTAACTGTTGTAATATGACCGGAAAATAAAGAAGAGAGTCCGTCTTGACGGCAGGAACTCGTGCAGAAAACTTGTGCCTCCAAAAGACGCGTGTTGTGGTATTTTAAAGACAACAGACCAGAACGCCTTACTGATAACGTCCTCCAATGATAGCGTTGCAATTTGGCGGGTTTCCACATTCCTTTGTCCTGTCTCCCGAATAAATTTATGGTATGTTGAATCAGTGCATTTCCTTCATAGTATTATTAAACATTGAACGATGCATTTGGCAGAAATGTAACGTACATGAGTGAATAGCTCGGATTCACAGCTTTACGGAGAGATCAAACTCGACAGGTGTCGCTCGTCATATAAAGAAGATACACTTTACACTCTATTACTATCGTTTAACATGAAAACTAACCTACTACAGTCAATTCTACGATTCTATACTAGTAACACATACATGCAGCGAGCACTACAATGGCAGGTACATTCATATTTGCAGGTATAATATTTGTGTATACAGTCTTTGTATGTGAGTGTGTGTCTGTGGGTGCGTGCGTGTATTTTCTCTTTTTATGACCGTTTGGAATTCGGGCCTGTCTTTCGAAACCCGATCCGTGGCGTTCGCATCTCCTTTGAAGTCACAGAGGAGAGGTTTGGGACTTATCGAAATAGTCATAAAAAGAAGGTCTCGTGGTCCATTAGTGTCTGCCGGGCCGGAATCGATGTAAGATTTACAAACCAAAGTTCCGTGAATTGAGGCTTAAACACAATTTATGGTGGGACCTGCTCATCCTTGAGACTGTGCAGACCCTACAATGGGCAATAATGTCTCTTTTTGCTCATGAACTCAGGGTCCGGTGGTGTTGGTGAAGTAGCAGGAAAGTGTCTGAGGTGTTTAGTGGTGAGGGAGGGCGATGTTTGTCATGAAGACACACAGTCTAGATTTACTCTGCACACTTTGTCATAGAGAAAGCCAGCTTCATCTCTCACTCCCCGCACGCTTTCAATCAATCTCCTGCCGAGTCTTTGCTCTTTAGCTGACAATTTGCTCACTGATGGAGAGCAGACCACTTCACCGTGTGACCGTCCTGCTCTATGACGAGGAAGAGATTTTCTAATCTAAGCAGAAGATGGCAGCCGATGTTTCTGTATCAGTGAGGAAAAGACTTATAGTCAACAGCTCGAAAGTTTAGAGATTGACCAATATATCAGCAAGACCAATCAATCGTCCGACATGTGAGATGATGAGCAATAGGTAGAAAATCTGAGATGATGGGCACTGGGCTGTAACTGTGCCCACTTGACCAAAGTACAAGTGTTAGCGCCTCCTAGTGTAAGTTCAAAGTTTAATGACAGAAAATAGATAAATTTTGACAGAATATTGTGTGAATTCATTCATCTATTTATCTATCTTTAGGGTGAAAAATAATTACTAGGGCTGTAAATTGCAATTAATTGCATCTAAAAACAGTTTGTTTAAAAATATGTATGTGTGTATATTATAATATTTATATACAGTATACTAAATATATATGTCTGTGTTTGTGTGTGTATATGTGTGTGAATAT
>NC_090222.1:37587500-37597500 GCF_024489055.1 Chanodichthys erythropterus | reverse complement strand
GCTTTAATGAAGTCCTGCAGGCTGTGGATGGACCGCTGTCATTGTCAGCATCAATCTGTACTTCTGCTGTGTCCTGTTCCTCCTCTTTCCTCTCTTCTACAGTGGGGCATTGTTGCTATGGAAGCCCTGTTTGATTCTAAGGAAACAAACCACCTCCGTTAGACTGACTCAGAGCTCTTCACAACTTTGAGTCTACTGTTTTTCTATGTAATAGGGAAGTATTCGATTTCAGACAAAGTGCTCATCTCTATGATTGACAGTAACTGGAGGGTGGGGGCGGAGCTTAGTGAAGGATCAATTAGTCTGGAATATTCCATTTTTCTAATACCTGGAATCCACTCACTGTCTCCAGGAGGAGATGGTAGATATCAGGCGCAATTCTGCATGGACACAGTTGACATTTTCAAAAATTTTATTCTGAATGAGCATTTGACATTTTTGCTTATCTAACCATACAGCGCAAATGATATTCCGCGGGAAGATACGCATCCTTTGAAGAGGCAAAATAAGAGGGTGGATAATTAGCGTGTTCTTTGAGCTCTTGAATGGAGACTTCCTTGCTGAGAATCTCTCCTGGGCGTCATCTGAAGAGATGCAGGAGAGAGAGAGGGGGGAAACTGATGGTGTTTCCCCGTAATACTCTTAGTGCTTCCCCCATCTGGAGCCATGTGCAGATGTTCATGTAGTTTATCTAACTGAGAGAGTGTGTGTTTGGGGTGTAGGTTCAGATTTCTCATGCTTCTGTTAGTTTCATGCCTCTCGGGTCTCAGTTTCAGTTCAGTAGAGTGAATAATTGGTACAATTGGTGGTGCATTGATTAGGAAATCTGAGACTGACATCAATTACTGATTGGTTGAGCTGCGTTCAAAGCCTTTGTAAAATTCCCGAAAACATACAGCTGACTGCATTACATAAGTATCGCTGCGCCACTGAATGTATATGTTGCTGCGTCTGTCTTAGCAACATAACCATATGTTTGTTCTCTATTGATTTTGTTTATTGAAGCTTACTGCATTATGTATAAGAGTATTGTGAGAGAGGTATCGAGTGACCGAGTGTATTACCTACATTCAAATTTAGCATTTTCCTTCAGGTCAGTCCTATGTTCATAATAAAAAATCTGTTTGAATGTCCACTGCGATATCTAGTCCTTTTAACAGTTAAGGGGTTTTCCTGTGACTGACAGCACTAGACAAAGCATTTTTCATTTGCGTCTTGTTCCGTGTTCACAACCAGTTTCAATATAAAAGTCTTTGCAACTGAGTGACTCACTCATAAAGACAATCTTTGCCGCCATCTAATGGCGTAATAAATGTAACTTCTGTTGCTGTTCATGGCCAGGGACTATTTTTTCCAGCGGAAGGAAGGCTTTTAGTGAAATTTTACTTCATGAAAGTTGCATTGATGCATATTTTTTGGCTTTAATATTTGTATTGTGTGGTAACCATTTTATAAAAGCAATAAGCCCTGTGAAGCCGTGGTTTACAGTTAATTTATAACAGCTAAGGGGGTTTTAGGCGTAACAACGCCCCTTTAGTTGTTATAAATTCACTGTAAACCATGGCTTCACAGGGCTTATTGCTTTATTAAAGCCCCCCTGTGGTGAAAATCAAGTTTTGTTGTTTATATGTCTATGTGGTGTTTTTAAAGTCCCCCTGTAATCAATTTTATCCCTTAAAGGTGCCATAGAATGGAAAATTGAATTTACCTTGGCACAGTTGAATAACAAGAGTTCAGTACATGGAAATGACATACAGTGAGTCTCAAACCCCATTGTTTCCTCCTTCTTATATAAATCTCATTTGTTTAAAAGACCTCTGAAGAACAGGCGAATCTCAACATGTTACGTAACAGTCGGGATCATTAATATGTACGCCCCCAATATTTGCATATGCCAGCCCATGTTCAAGGCATTACACAAGGGCAGCCAGTATTAACGTCTGGATCTGTGCACAGCTGAATCATCAGACTAGGTAAGCAAGCAAGCACATAATTGAAAAATGGCAGATGGAGCGATAATAACTGACATGATCCATGATAACATGATATTTTTAGTGATATTTGTAAATTGTCTTTCTAAATGTTTCGTTAGCATGTTGCTGTTAAATGTGGTTAAAGTTACCATTGTTTCTTACTGTATACACGGAGACAAGAGCCGTCGCTATTTTCATTTTTAAACACTTGCAGTCTGTATAATTCATAAACACAACTTCATTCTTTGTAAGTCTCTCCAACAGTGTGTAATGTTAGCTTTAGCCACGGAGAACTATCAAACTCATTCAGAATCAAATGTAAACATCCAAATAAATGCTAACTATACTGACGAACACTTTGTAAAGATCCATTTTGAGGGTCATATTAGCTGTGTGAACTTTGTTTATGTTGTTTAAGGCAAGCACGAGCTCGGGGGCGGGGAGCACGAGAATTTAAAGGGGCTGCAGCCTGAATCGGCGCATATTTAATGATTTTTTAAAAATGAATAAAAACAGACACATTCGGGGGACACCTAAGACTTATATTACATCTTTTGAAAAAGCATTCTATGGCACCTTTAAAACTCATCTTTGACGACCAAAATGATAAAAAAAATATTCATGTCTCAAAATAGCTTGAATGTAACTCTACACCCTTGCTTCATTGAGTATACCTTGAACCATGAATATGCAAATTAGCCTCGCCTCCACTCGCACAACTTCAGAGATCCACTCGGTCAACTTACTGAGGTAATAATCAAGGGTGTGGAGTTACATTCAAGCTATTTTAAGGCATGAAGAAAAGAAAAAAAAAAGTTTAAATATGTAATTTTGTTGATCAAAGATGAGTTTTAAGGGATAATATTATTGACTACAGGGGGACTTTAATACTTTTCTGCAGTTTAACTGCCAATAAAAGCAGTCAATGAATGCAGCAAAGGATTGAGATAGAGCAGTGAATCAGACAGGCCTTTTGTAGAATGAGATTTGAATAGGTTTATATCTTAAAAGTTGTCAAGTGATGCCCAAAAGCAGCTTCTAGCCAACCTTTGCAGCTCGCATCAGTTTTTCAAACACTAAAGTTTAACAACAAGAACAAAAGCTCTTATCGTGAGTAAATCACACCGCAGGCGTCAAGGGCCCCTGGCGACAAATAAATGTGTGTTCTGAATCTCGCCTTAGCGTTTCTTCCAGACTTCTATTTATTTCTTAATAGTTCAATTAGTCTTCCAGATTGCAGTTTAATGAATTTCAATTTGATCTTGATGAAGTTGAATTTGATCCACAGTTGTCTATCGTCTCGGCAGAATCCCCTCGGCAGCTGAGGTGTGAACTGACTATCGAATGTGGTTGCAGGTTTGTTTGCTTGTGAATTTAATTAACTCACTATTACACGTCGACACGCTGGAGACTGTGCATCACAGGAAGCTTTTAGGCCTGAGAGTTGTATTATGTCAATAGATTCGCACTGAGAAACAGAGCTTTTTCTTGCCTGTCCTGATGAGTAAAGCAACAGCTGAAGCAGGAGCCTTTCAGAAGGTCGCTAACATTGTTTTTTGATAGATGAAAAAAAAAAATGTGCCTTTTCTCAAGGTCAGATGTGCCTCTTTATTCTCAGGTCAGATGTTCTGTGTTTTTGTAGTTTTAATGCACATTTTTCAGTAGACTTGTGCCTTTCCAGCATCAATGTATTAATAATTCATGCTATAGTCAGATAGGTGGTACTGCTGGCTGGGAATAATTTCTTTTAATAGTGGGAATACATGATTGATGAAGGTGACCTAAAATAAAAGATATAAATATACAAAATAATCTGGCCCAAGACTCCGTCCTTCTCAAGGCTTGACTGCAAGGTGAGAGAAAAATCGATACTAGATACTAGAAGAAGAGAGGAAAAAGTGTAAATCACAAAAGTTGAGTTGAGAGAGTTTCTGCAATATTTTGGGACTCAACTAGGTGGTTTTGTTGAATAAAATATAGGAAACAAAAGTACGTACCACTAACACCACAGATATATCATTTGTACATTGTAAAAAATTCCAGCACACTTCAGCTGATGCCTTAAAGGGCTCCTGTTATTCTTTTTTACATGTTCATCCTTTTTTACGTGTTTCTGTTTGAGCATGAAAAAGCTCTGCAGTTACAAAGCACAAAGTCCCTCCAGCGGGAGTTATTCTCTATATCCGTGTCACTGTTTCTGAACTCCCTGAAACACCTCCATCGTAGTCTTGAGTTTTCTTCCGGGAACGAACACGTCACAGTATTCCTCATTTAAATAATCCCCGCCCATGGCATATGCAAAATAAAGGGGCGGGGTCTGGTTGAGTTAGTAGTGTGTTGAAACTCATGATTATGGTGAGGGGCGGGACATTTCCAAAACACGTTCAAAACAGTTGACCAATCACAACACGCTGCTCCAGCCGACCAATCAGAGCACATTGTGCTTTTCAAAAGGAGGGGCTTCATAGAGACTAAAATAAACTAAACAGAGCGTTACTGACAGACTGGGAAGAGAGGTGTTTTAATAATAGAGAATATGTGAAAAATAATGTATTTTTTTTTAACATTTAAGCATGAAAACCTATTCTAGTAGAGCCCAAAAACAAAATAAAGGCTTTGAAAAAGGGCATAATAGGACCTCTTTAAATTTAAGTATATTCATGTTGGCTGCATAAGTCATTTTCAGTGTTGGGGAAAGTTACTTTTAAAAGTAATGCATTACAATATTGCGTTACTCCCTAAAAAAGTAACTAATTGCGCTACTTCGTTACTTTTTATGAAAAGTAATGCGTTACATTACTTTTGCGTTACTTTTTCTCACTGGGGCTGGGCTTGTTTGTTTTTAATAACAACAAAAAAGTTATATTTTTGGCAAAAAGGCCCTTTCACACCAAAAGTGAAATGAATAAGCCTCAGGCTATAGGAAAAGCATATTTACACCTGTACAGTAGAGGGCGCAGCTCAAACAAACCTTTCTAATCTAAAGTATTTTTTGCTTATTAGTATGGTTGAATTAGGTATATTGAAGATCAGCAGCAAAGACATTGGTTAATAATTGAGATTAAATACATAAAATATATTTGTGTAATTTAATATAGTTAATTATTACAGGTTTGCAAAAATTCCGAGATTGCGTTTCACTGTTTTTATTCATTTTGAGGAATACTGAATGTTTTCATGCAAGTGAGATAAGTAAATGCATGTTCACATTTAGTCTAAAACTACAATAACCATCATGTTCACACAGCGCACACAACACCCTCTGCACTTTATTTCTCTCAACATGGGGACAGGAGAGCTGTCAGTCAATAAATATGAAAAAGTAACTTGCATTACTTATTTGAAAAGGTAACTTAAATATTTTGTTGTAAATTGAAAAAGTAATGCGTTACTTAACTAGTTACTTGAAAAAGTAATCTGATTACGTAACTCATGTTACTTGTAATGCGTTACCCCCAACACTGGTCATTTTAACTTTAAATTATATTAAACTGACTTAAAAAATTGAGTTGAGGTTGAAATTGTAAAATGATAATATGATTATTAAGCATATGGATAAAGATTTTTGGCTATTTAAAACTCCTGTGAAACATTGTGAATTAAATAATCAGTTATATTTGTATATTTGTATATATATATATATATATATATATATATATATATATATATATATATATATATATATATATATATATATATATATATATATATATATATATTGCGATGCATTTTAAATATATCAATGACTATTATTCATTCATAAAAATGCATGTTCTAAATTATAAATGATTATTTAATTATAAATTGTTATAATTATTATTATTTTTTAATAATTTTTAATATATATATATATATATATATATATATATATATATATATATATATATATATATATATATATATATATATATATATATATAATATATATAATATATATAATATATATATATATATATATATATATATATATATATATATATATATATATAATATATATAGCTATGGAAAAAATTAAGAGACCACTTAACATTGATTTCTGAACTAGGAGTGGTCTCTTAATTTTTTCCATAGCTATATAGATAGATATAGATGGATGGATGGATGGATGGATGGATGGATGGATGGATGGATGGATGGATGGATGGATGGATGGATGGATGGATGGATGGATGGATGGATGGATGGATGGATGGATAGATAGATAGATAGATAGATAGATAGATAGATAGATAGATAGATAGATAGATAGATAGATAGATAGATAGATAGATAGATAGATAGATAGATAGATAGATAGATAGATAGATAGATAGATAGATAGATAGATAGATAGATAGATAGATAGATAGATAGATAGATAGATAGATAGATAGATAGATAGATAGATAGATAGATAGATAGATAGATAGATAGATAGATAGATAGATAGATTATTCTATTATTCATTCATAAAAATACAGTTTTTCATTGATTTATTCATTATCAATGGTTCATCTTAGGTTTGTTGTTCACTTCCGCATAAAAATGTAAATATACAGTCTTGTATGTTTTTCTTATTTCCTTATTTTCAGATTCAAATCATACTTTGTCATGTGATTCAGTTCAGAACGTGTTGGCTTTGGTTCAGGCTTAGAGCTCAAGAAAATGAATGAAACGGAGGCAGTGAACAAGCGGGCGGTCACTGCTGTGCTCTGGTGTGTAAAATAAAATCAAGTCCTGTACCATTTGTCCTGTTGACATATTTTTCTATTGAAACTGGAAGTTGGGACACACTCAGAAAAATCACTCTCTAAGGGTTGAACGCCCGGAGCTCAAAGTCTAGAAATGCTGCTGCTAATGACTTTCTCTTCCACTCGCTGTTGTATTGACAGGTAAGTGTAATGTGTAGAGAGAGAGAGATTGTGAGGAGGATGACTGGCTGTAATTGGGTCTAATTACTCTGGTGGGTCTGTCTTAATTATGAACCTTGTCTTTTAATTTGCCAGGAAACATTTAAGTGTATGGGCTTGAAACATGTCCAGAGGGCTGTCCTGAGGAGATTTATAGGTGCTCAGATTGTGTTGCTCAGGAACATTGTTTTGAAAATGTCTCTTATTTTCCCCAGGTCTGCAATTATTTGATAAAAAATGCAATTTAAAAAAGCATACAATTATGAAATATTATTACAATTAAAAAATGTTTTCTATTGTATTATATTTTGAAATCTTTTTTTTTATAATTTTCAGCATCATTACTCCAGTCTTCAGTGTCACATGATCTTTTAGAAATCATTCTAATATGATGATTTCCTGCACAAGAAACATTTCTGATTATTATCATCAATGTTAAGTTGTGCTTCATAGTATTTTTGTGGAATCCGAGATACACTACCATTCAAAAGTTTGGCCTGAATAATTAATACTTTTAATCAGAAAGCACACATTAAATTAGTCAAATATGAAGGTAAAGACTTGGGGCTGTATTTTAACGATCTAAACGCAAAGTGTAAAGCGCTCAGGGCGTGTCCAAATCCACTTTTGCTATTTTAACGGCGGTCCGTGCGCCGGGGCGCAATTTTGAAATGTGTTGTCCCTATTCTCTTAATGAGTAATGGGCGTAACGTTCAATAAACCAATCAGAGTGTCATCTCCCATTCCCTTTAAGAGCGAGATGCGCTCGCGCCATGGCGGATTGCTATTTACATGGTGGAATTTGTTGGCGGAAAAGCTTTTCAAGCGAAGAAACCAATCTGCTCGTGCGCAAAGTTAAAGTGGGCTTGCAAATGCAGGCTTTCAAATAGCTCCGCGCGATGAGTCCGCTAATATATATATGTTTGTATTGGCACGATTGTTCAATTAATTAGCCAATTTTGTTCATCGTTATAAGTAGTAATAGGCTGAATTGAAAATGGGTATCCTAATTCTAATACACGCAATGACTATTCATAATTAAATTTATGTAGCCCACACAATAATATTCTTTTACACTGTAATCCTTTTGTTTTTAATATTTGGCATGTTTGTGTGATGTGCATCCCTGTGTGTAATAAGCAAAGTCAACGCGCACTGTGGACGCGCCCAGAGGCGCAGTTTCTACCAACGCGCTCTAACAAAAAAATATTGCGCCATTGACTTTAGACTTTAGACCAGGTTTGAGTTGGTCTATGGCGCAGTCTATTTTCAGCTCCTTAAAATAGCAATGCGGCTGAACACACCTCTTTTTTACACCAGCACGCCCAACAATACAATATTACTGTTTTTACTGTATTTTTGATCAAATAAATGCAGCTTTGGTGAGCAGAAGACTCATAAAACATTAATTCTTACAAACCTTTGACCGGTAGTGTATCTATATCATGATATGTAAGAATTGTGTCATTCATAACGAGACTACAAATGCATTATCACTTCACATCACTGCAGTGTGTGATTTTGGTTTGCTTTGCTTTGCACGGTTTCACTTCAAAAGCAGTACACTCTCCAACAACTTGAAATGTTCTTCTCAAAGTAGCCTCTTGATAATCTCAGCATAATGGATCCATCTGTGTTCCAACTCTGTCTAAATAAATGCGAGTCTCTGAAGATCTTCAGGCTGTCAGTGAAGAATGAGCTCCTTAAAGTGAAGGTGACCTGAAATTGATGGGAATTAGCCTCCTAAGAACGACCGAATGAGAGCATCACTCATGCTGTCTGGCCATGCAGCTCCTCTGTTGCTGGAGCCAGTGAAGACATTGAGCTCATATGAATGAAGGTGCCTGGCAAGGCTTAAAGAGTTAGTTCTCGCTAAACTAAATATTTACTCACCCTGGTGATGTTTTAATGTCGAATGCCCTTCTTTCTGTTTCGACCATAAAAGGAGAAATAAAAAAAAGGACCTGTTCGCACTCATCCATATAGCGCCCAGCATCAAGCTTTTACAAAAATCATCACAGAATCACCATGCTATATGTATCATACTGTATATTCCAAGTGTTCTGGGGATATACAATAGGGTTTGGAGAAAAACAAACCGAAACTTAAATGTATTATTTAATGAAAATCCTGACCTTCATATTTAATGAAAATCCATTGGTCTCCGTTTGTGAGAGTCTATTAGCCCCGTAGTTCACTCCGCCTCACCCCGAGAAAAAGCATACGTTGTGAAAAATCAAGACTAAGAAAAACATGACACAACTCCTTTCAGCATGGTTCACACACGCTAAAATCTGCAGTGACGACGCGACTAAAACTGGTGTTTCCAGTGACACAATGTTCTGAAGGATATTATGAAAAAGAAATTATGCTTTGAAAACTGACACATACTGTCAGTTTTCTGATTCCTGCACTGATAATACCACCCTGTGTCATGCTGTATTTGCTTAATGAAATAAAATACTTGTTTCTTATTAACCCTCTGGAGTCTGAGGCTGATTTGGGGCTTGGAGAAGTTTTGACATGCCCTGACATTTGTGCTTTTTTCATTTGTTCATAAACATATAAATGACAAAAGTGTCATTACACTATATTCAGCACAAACTAGGCTACAATAATATGTGAGGAACATGTATGTACATGTTTGTGTTTTTGAAGGAATAACATTTATGCGTGGTTATTGAAAAAATAAAAAACTTAAGTCACTGAAATAAGGCCAAAAAAAGTATAGTAAATCTGTGTTCACAAGACTTTTGGGTATTGGAGGTTGTAGACTAGAGTTTTTGCTTCAAAATTATGTAAAAATTATGCTGCCTACTCCTTCATATAAAACAATATATTGATTTAGTTTTTGTAAGACAAGAAACACAGTATGCGAGGAGGCGTGAATCACCACTTAATAATGGGCCATTCTCACCTGAGAAGACAAAAGAATTGGATAGTAATGAGCTGAAATGACTTGCATATTAATGAGGCATTTCAGTCAGGTAGGCTGTGAAAAAAACCTTCTGTGATGTCTCAAGCTCATTATGATATATGAAACATACAGAAAAATATTATTACAATATAAAGTGATAAAATATAATGTATTTCTGTGATGCAAAGAGTCTGAATATATAATTTTGGGTTGCTGGTTCC